>NW_010256309.1:9401-42481 GCF_000690775.1 Eurypyga helias
TAAGAACTATTTACTAATTGAATATAAATTAATATTATATATAGACAAATGAATATATAACAATACTCCTAATAATAAGGAATTAAAATAATAGAAATTAAAACATATGATACAACTGCTCACCACCTGCCAACTGATGCACAGCCAGGTCCCAAGTAGTGAGAGTCAGAGCCAGACTGCCTGAAAGCGATCGCAGCAGAGTCTGAGCCCCCAGGCCCACGCCCAGCTTATGCACTGAGTGTGACATGTTATGGAATTAAATACGCCTTTGGTTGGGTTAGCTGTCTGAATTGTGTCTTCCCCCACACTGCTTGTAGTGAGAAAGCTGGGAACGCAGCTGCAGTATCAGAAGCAGAAAAGGACCTTAAATTTGGTGCAGGCATTCCCCAGCATCAGCTAAGAAGACAATTTATTAGTACTTTTCTCAGGGTAAATGCAGAAACAGGGCTTCACACCAGACACTGACAAAAATTAACTCTTTCCTGACTAAAACCAGAACACACAGCTCTATAAATATTTCATGTGATTAAATTTCCTTTTTTCCTGCCCATCATATTTTGTGTATATTATAATTATTATTGAAGATCCTTTCCAAAAAATTTTTGGAAACTTTTTATTCTTACAACTTTTACACTAAGAATTTTCACATCCCTTACGTCATGCCATAGGTATTCTCAATCCCTTTCTGACAAATGGTAGGGAGAGTTTTACAGTGGTGTTTTATGATGAGGCCAAGAGGGCAGCTGCTTCAGTTGATACAGCAGAACAAAAACCCTCAAAGAAAAAAAAAAAAACCACCACACCCAAAACACCTCTTGAAAGCGGGAACCTAATTTTAATGCTCTAAGAAGTAATGAAACTCCCCAAACACAAGTCTCTAAGATCTTCTTAACATATTCTACATTTTTTCTCAGTGATTAATTTCTTGAATTAAGAGAACAGCCCAGTGAGAGTGTTGTCCCTGTCCAAAATCATTAGTGTGGTAATTTGCCCTGGCCCAGCTTCAAATACAACAGAAGAGAGGAGAAAACACAGAAAATCAGGAGAGGCCATGCTGCAGCAGCACCAGCAGCAGCAGCCCTGGCACTCTAGGAGGAGGGACTGGATGTGGGAGGTGAGGAAAAGCCCCCATGTTGGAGTCAGGCAGCGTCAGGAGGCTGTGGGCAGCAGTGAAGATGTGGTCCTGCTGTGCTGAGTGGGAATGTGATGGCACAAGACAGCAGGAGAAGATGTGTCTCCCACAAGAGAACAAAGCATTTCTGTATGTAAAGCTCAAACACAAAAAGAAATTGAAACCACAGTTTGGGAATTCTCCAAGATGAAACAGCCAACTTTGCCATTTGGAGGGGCCTAAGTCCCAGAGATAAAATCCTCAGGCTCTTAAAACTATCATCTGGACTTGTAAAAAATTTCTTATTAAAAAAACACCAAACACAACAAAAAGCAAACAAACAAACAGGAAAGAATTTAAAAAAAAATATCAATCTCAAAATCACAGTCCACAAGAACAGATGTTCCACAATAAACTCTGCAAGCCAAGACAAAGAGATGTTGGAAGATGATGCAAGAATTGGAATGAATTATCAGCTTTGCAAGAGATTGCAGATACCATTTCAACATGCAAAGCAGGGAAAAGAGGATGTGGACATAACACTGCTGAAGTGTCTCTAAGATTGGAGCCTAACAAACCAGAGCTGAAAGCAGAAATATCCGAGAAATATGTCAGTGCACTGAAAGTAAACGAACCATGTATTCATTTAACATGTCCAAGGTAGCATAGCACAAGGACCAGTCATTTTAACACCAGAAGATTAGTGAAACACCCAGATCTTAAGTACTGTGATTCATTGGAATGCCTTAGAAAAAGAAAACACCCCATAATTGGCTTAGAATGGATCAGAAGGTCTCATTTCTGCCAAAGAAAAGTGCTGGAGAAGAGGAAGGGACTAACCATGCTAAGAAGGAGTTTGTAATGTCTTGTAGAGAGCAGCAAAGCTCTCACTCGAATAAGTCTGACAAAGATCTGTCTGTGTCTCCAAGAAAGTGCCCCTCACCCTGAAGATACAAGACAAGCTGCGGAGATTCTTGCTTGGGATATCACAGTGTGGAGAAAAGGAGGAGGGAGATTTATACTTTTTAAAGTGAATTGTCCCCCAAAGGCAACTCCTTTGCTGACCAGATAAAGAACATAAGGCCTTCAAGTACTCTGCTTTATAGCTAAGGTAACTACCTCACGCAGCCCCAAAAAGTTGAATGCTCACAGTGTCTCCTCCCATCTGGCATGGACATCCGAGCTAATTAGATGGTATGGCAAAGGTGGATCCATCATTGTTTTAAAAAGAGGCATCTACAACTTCATTGACCCCGTTATTGGCAATTTCTTTTGATGCACTTTGAGAACCACAGCAGGACCAAGCATGTCAAAAACAGAGGCAGAGGAGTGTGCCTACTTTCTGGCTCCCGACTGAGCTTAGATTTGACTTAGATGTCAAATTTTTCAGACCCTTCAGGTAGATAATTCAGAAATGTGCAAAGGTATTATTCCAGGCTGTCCAGACAAAATGTGAGGTGCTCTTGGAAATTACTCACTCCAAGAAGTCATCAGCAGCTGAGCAGCATCATCCCACATTTTAGACAAAAGCACCTAAATTCTGTCTAGTCAATTACTGGAATTAGGCCTGACCAAATACACAAAAAAGGGAACATTTTGAGCTTTCAACAAAGACCGAAATGCTGAGACAGATGATCAACGTCCATAGTTTTTCCATGCCTGATGCATTAGCATGGGGCTGATGGGTGGGTTAAGAAAATAACAGATCATACTTGTTTTCATTCAGCACCTCCTTTGGGACACACTGTCTGCATCTCAAATAGCAAATGTAGTCTGTGGAAATTCCTGAGCCCTGTATCTATTTCCCTGCTGTTAAGACTGGAAACCTGTGAGAAACCAAGTTATGGAAGGTGCAGAGGAAAATGTTGACTTTCCTGTCCTCAATTTGATACGAGGTCAGAACAGAGCTGGAAAGGGCACCCACATCTAAGGTCTTCAAAGGTCTCCCACATCCAACTGTTTCTACACAGTCACTGTCTGTGTCTCAGTTCATGGTCTGAGTTGGTTCAGCTCCAGGTGTTTCACCAAAACCCACAAGATTTCTCTGTATTTATATTTTAAACAGTTCAATGTGCTAAAGTTTACATAGATGACATTTTGATCTGCCTATATATTTATATAGCAAAAAGCATGACACATGGCTCAGAACAGCTTGGGAAAAGGCCCAGCCTGGTGGGTTAATACTAGATAAACAAGACAAGAAGTTAAGTTTAGACCGATAAAAGAGGGGAGGAAAAGTTGATACAGGAAGATATGCAAAGAGGGATTGCCTGTCCCAGGAGCACTGGAAAAAAGTTTCCTTGGAATAATGAAGTACCCCAAGAAAATAAATCTAATTGGGCTGCCTCAGCCAACAAGGCAAGCGCTACGGGACCAAAATATCTGAAGAGCAGGGGGTGGAATGTCTGAGACATACTACAAACACTAACAAAAGTTGAGCATCAATACATCCACACAGAAAAGAAGTGCCTGCTTGAGTCAGGCCTATAGGGGCTGTGCGAATTTATTATGGGAAGCATAACCACAAGGCAGGCTCAGGATGACAGTGACAAGTCATACAGCTTTTAGGCTGGAGCTGGCTTGTGTCCTGCTGGTCCAGAACTTGAGCACACTGCCTTGGCAGCATCCTGCAATACAGCAGTTAGACATCATAGCCAATGCCAGCATTTCTTTTTAAGCAGGACAGTTCTGAAGTGCCTAACAACATGACATTAGTAAAATATTATCCTCATTTTCAACGTGGACTGTAGATGTCACTGTGCTATAGGAAGACATGCATTAGCAGTAATTATCCAATGCAGTAATATTAGGACAGCAGTTTATACAATCCATCCATCTGAATTTCCAGCCTAAATTTTCTGGGCTAGACTGCAGAGGGGCTCCCTCTGTTCCTACTGTAGAAACCGGGCCACAGCCCAGCTGAGGCTGCAAAAGCAGCGAAGCCAGCAGGAGGGCGAACCAGGCAGAGGCTGACTTCAGACAGACCGCAGGGACTGGGAGACCAGCCTCCCCTTTGGCAGCTGTTTAGGGATGCTGCTCTTTAATATCTAAAGCTCTCAACTAAAGCAGGTTGCTGCTGGGTACTTAATGAGCAGACACACTATAAACACTGTACTCTTCTGGGTGTCTCAAAGAATTTAGTGTCTAAGCAGCCTGATTTTTCCTGACTCGGACACCGAAAAGACCAGGAAATAAAAGATGCATTTGTGATCTGGAGCACAGGCATATTTAGGGTGTCTGCTCTGCAGTCAGATTGATATGTGACTGCAGCTCAAACAGACCTTTCTCATCTGTTTGGGTGCCAGTAGCAATGCCACTACTAGCCAGGCATGGGGTACTGTCTACGCATACAGCATCTGCAAGATTTCCGGTCTGGCCTGGAGCTTATAGTCCAGCACTTCAATTGCTTGCAGCAGCAGCAGAATGAAAGCTGTCCCAGTTCTGCCTACCAGCCTTGCAACCATAGCCTTGCAGTGGAGACAATCCTGATGACTGGACTCTGTTGCTGTATTGTTGTCCTGGAGGGACTATTCAGGCAACACAGGGTGACTAGCCCATGCCTGAGTAATAGGATATGTATTTTTTGCACCATGACGGCACATGAACCCCACCCTCATTTTCCTCTGGAGACCTGCTGTGTCAGGTAAACACAATGCAGTGGAACATCTTTAATCATAGGTATTTTTAATGTCTTATTTCTCCCTCATCTGTGTGGACTACAGATGCTTTATTCCCTGATGTCCATAGTGTCATGCAGAACGTTTCCATTTACAGCAGTGTGACAAGACAATGAGACTTAGGGGTTAAAATCTCACTTGTCCTAAATCAGCACTGCTGATATGTAAGTCTTGACCCACATTGCTTTTAACCTACCCAGCTCCTGGTCATGGTGCCAGCCCAACTGCAGCAGCCCAAAGGTCAGAAGAAAGCAGCACATCATCTGACTAAAGAAGCCCTGCCAGCCTGCTGCTCAGCCTGGTTCAAACCAGCATTATACCTGTGCCAGGGCACTGCAGTCATTCCTGTGGCTGCTGTTTAGACATAGTGGTAGTGGCATTATTATGTTAAGCTCAGTGTCAACCTCCTTTTATGGTTACTGTGTTTGCTGTTGGAGTTAAATATGGAGAATTGTAGACATCTGTAGCACAGATTTTGTGTGGCAGGTAGGGGGAAAGGGGTGAAAAGGGGATGTTTCTATGGAAATAGAGATTCTGGATAATATTTTTCAGACAAATTTACATGTAGTTCTGCATCCTTTTTTTAATGACACTGCATTGACTGGTGGTAATCTTGGATTGTTCATTAACCACAGTTTTCTGTCCTGCTATTGACCTGCTTAGTGTAATTGCAGCAGTGCCTGTGTGGTCTCCAGAGGGTCCCTCTGTGGGGGAAAAAAAATCACAGAAGTGTCCCTCATCCATCTTGATTGTAATTGTGAGCAGAAGGCTGCGCAAAGTCACACAGTCTGGGTTTGTTTCCACTGACTCACGACTGCCTCTGGGAACCCTGAGCAAACGCAGCTGCTCAGACAGCCAAGGGATACAGAGCTTTTATGCAGAGTTCATATACAATATGTTTGGTAGCCCAAGGGGGAGATTTTTGCCCAGTGATTTTCTCGGCACATCTGCTCACTTACCTCCTTTTTTACATACCTATTGCTTTCATAAGTCCTATTTCTCCTGAAAAAAAGAATCTCAGAGACTATCTCAGAAATGCCACAGAACCAGATTATTCTTTGACACTATGTCATTCAAGGAGTGAGGAAAAAGAAGAACCAAACTGTAATTCCTCTCTTTGCTTGTTTGTTTACTTAGTTGTACCTGCAAGAATCAAAGGCAGAGCAATTGCTGATCCCAGATTCAGCAGTGCTGTGAAATCAGATAGCTCCACACTCATAACTGTTAGGTGAGTTAGTGCTATTACCTTTCTTCTGAAGTCTCACATGCTGTTAGACATTCTTCCATCCTTCTGGGAAAGAAGACAGAACTCAGGGGTCATTTCCCTAATCCAGTATCTGCATCTTTGCCACTGGCAAGACATTTGACATGAAATACGTATGTAAATCAAAAAACAAAGAGGTGTCAGAAAGAAAACCCCTGCAGTGCCATTTTTGTCTATTGTATTTCATTACATTTCTTTAATTTTTATTAATTTTGCATTAAATGTTGTGGATATAAAAGATGAACATATGTTACCAATGCTATTCAAGTCTTGGCTTCATTCTTAAAAGGAAACTTGTGTCTCTAACCCTGCAATCATTGTAAAATTTGATTGACGTATAACTAAAGTACTGACTCTTGGTCATATATTGTCATTAAACAACAATCCCTAAAGCTATAGGGATGCTTCAACTACATTGCAAATCCAGTAGATTACAAGCTCAAATTCAAATAGCAACATTTGAAGGCATTTTATGTAAAAATTATGAAGTGGAAAAGGCATAAAAAAGGATGCCCTTAACACCATGAGCATTGCAAATCCTTTTGCATTTTCAAAGGGAGAGGAAAACTCTGCCCTAGGAAACCCCAGTACAGAGGAGTGGTTCTTCATGCCCAGAAATACAGGATGTGGCCTTAGCAGCAAATGGGTACCAGAGCATACCACACAGCAAAGGCAGTGTTTCCACCCAGCATAGATTAACTGGCATGTAAGCATTAACCTGTTTGCATTAAGTCTGAGGAGCACGTCAGCACAAAACTGAGGAAAATGAGATGGGATTTTCAGCAGGTTTTGTAGTTTCAGCTATTGGTGGGAAGGGCATCCACAGAGTTTTGTGCTTCCCACTGCATCATTGGCAAAATAAATTTAAGACATGAGGAGGGCTTGGATCGTTCCCAAAACCAGCACCCTAGGCTTGCACAGAGAGCAGAACAGGGCTTGACAGAACTGCTGAGGAAAGGGATGGACCACTTTCTTGCCAGGTCAGACCCAAGCTCCTCCAGCTTTGTGATGTTGCAGCCTGTCAGGTAAAATAAGACTGAAAACTATGGCTATGACATATCTAAAGTATAATGAAAAAAATGGAATTAGATAAAATAATGCGTCACTCAGATGTTACTCCTTTTGGACACAGAGTGAATTACCGTGTTAGTTATACATTCCTGTGAGTTGACAGACACCAGCTTATGAGCCAGCCACAAGTCCTTGAATACGGAGATAGGAGCCTTTTAATCCAGCACCTTACTGACCTTTGCTGCACTGCAGCACCACAGAAGGTTGCACACATTCATCTGACTAGCACTATAAAACAGCTGAACAACTTTAATGTTGTTTTTCCCTCTAGTAAAACAGTTTTAGAGCCACAAGCATACACTTGACCCCTTCTTTCACACACTAGTAACTAAAGAGATGATCTCCAGAGGGCTTCTTCCCAGCACTTGTTTTTTAAGCCCTGTCATGTGTAAGACTTGGTTGTGGACTTAGTGTGTTGTCTTCCACTAATCCGTGATAGTATTGTCAAGAAACTTAGCTGTTCTTTTCTCAACCTGGAGCCTGAAAAAATAAGACTCACCTGGAAGCACATACTGAACATTGCTAGCAAGCATGTCATATGATGAGATCTACATTTGGAAAAGGTGAAGTTATTACAGGAGAGGAAGGTCAAATATCTAAAATTCTATGCACTCAGACTGAGGATCCATCTAGTCTGACATCAGAGAGGTCAGCTTAAGAAAAGCTAATTTAAAGCAAACACACTACACAATGTGTCTTTCACAAGACCATTTCTCTTTCTAGTAGTTTCAAGTTTAGGAACATGCTTAGCTAGAACTTGCATTTGGATCAGGATACTTAACAGGCACTGATGAGCCTCTTAGTAATGAATTTGCCATTATTAAGCATTTATATTCGTGGTTTCTGCAACTTCATTTTGGAATGTGTTCCACAGTTTAACTATGCTTTAGATATGTGAAAAGATATTCACCCATAGCATTAATACAGAACCCCACTGACCACAGTAAAATGGAAATATAACTTCACCTTAAAAGAGAAGCATAATCTTATGCTGCAATTTGTTGGTAATATTTTCCTCCTTTTTATGGTGTGGATAACTGACTGGGCCAAAAATGGAAGTGTGTAATTTCTATCAGGTAGCTGTCTCTTATGCTTAATACAGCACACTAGCATGTTTGTATCTTTCTAGTTGGAAAGCATCCATTACGAGAGGCTTCCAGATGGAGAGGGGCTGGTAGTCAACTCACCAGAGCTGTGGGCAGCTGATGGCCAAGCAGGGGAGTAACCTGCTGCAAATCAACAAAGACCCTGGCAGGTCATCATCACCCACTGCAGACACAGCACCAAGCCGAAGCTGCTGAATTGCTCCTATAAATGCAGCACAGCTCAACAGCACCTGACTTGTTTCCATATCTGGCTTTGATCTGGAAGCAATTTTATGTGCTGCAGACTCTGATAAACATCCTGCAGAAGCTCAGCCAGGTCCCATTTCCCCACCCTGTGGGTTCACCAGTGAGCTCTCACCAGTTCCTTGTCTTTTCTGCTCAAGCAGCTGACATGCCTCACAGGGATGCACAGGGCCGGAACACCCCAGCATCAGGTGTTTCAGCACACGGTGGGCATATCCATTCAATCCCATCCAGATGACTCCCAGAACCCACTGCTGCCCACAGCAGTGACCCCTGGTAGTCCATGGCATGTGGCAGCGCTGCACAGGGACACCCCAAGGCTCTGGCCAACCTGCTGTTGCCTGCTGCAGGACAGTGCCCAACATGCCCCATCTGGGATGGCTCCTTGGAGGAAAACAGCCATCCATCTCCTGACACACACATGGGCTGCATTTAAGCATTTCCAATAAGCAGGAGATCCCCATTCCCCATGCAGCAAGTAGCTGGCTGTATATGCTCCCATCAGAAAGGTCATGCTCAAATCATTCAAAAAGAGCTGGAGACAGGAATTTTAATTTAACACTTGGCCCTTCTGCCACTGACTTCTGGCAAGGGGTTTGCCTTTTTCTGTAGACCTCAACTGACCCTGAAGAATCAAGGCAAATCTGAAGAAAATATGTTTCAGAAATGGTAATACTGTAAACCAGTCAGTTTTTGCATTGTGCACACAAGATCATATCATTTAACATATTTCTAAGTTGTGACAGTGAAAAACTTGTGTTTCGAAGACCTATAATTTGCTTGGAATAAATAGAATACCAATTTATGAAATAAACCAATGGAACAGAACAGCAAATTTTTAGTTCAGGCCCTGATTCAAGCACAGCCTGTGAAGATTTCTTGATCTCACTCAGTCCAGACTGCAGACGGAACTTCTCCTAATTTGTTGAGCCCTGCTTTTTTCTGCTTTTGCAGTATGTGTGGTTTATTGTTATTTCAAATGTTTTTTGTTAAATATTGAGAACACTGTGGCAGAATTTTCTTCCCACTGGTATATGACACATAGTGGTTAAATCTGCTAAAAGGAATGTGTGCATACTGTAAGCAATCCAAATGAGTTCAGTGACACAATAAGGGGTGAGTGTGCAAAATATATACACAAAAAATTCACAGGACTTATGCTAATTAAATTATTGCACTGATTAGAATCAAAAGCGAGCCAAGAAGAAATTATCAGAAGAACCACTGGTTGGTTACCACTGTTATTTTCTAGAGTCTTCTGTTAGACAGTTACATGAAAAGAAAGTGATCATGACTTCAGTTAAGCAACCATTCTTGTATGAGACCACAAACTCCTGAGTCAAATAAAGAAAACAAGTTGATTTTAATTAGAGATGGACCAAAAGAGCCAAGTGAACCAATGGTCTGGGCATAAAATCATAGTATCATAGAATGGTTCAGATTGGAAGGGACCTTAAAGACCATCTAGTTCCAACCCCCCTGCCATGGGCAGGGACACCTTCCACTAGACCAGGTTGCTCAAAGCCTCATCCAGCCTGGCCTTGAACACTTCCAGGGATGGGGCATCCACAGCTTCTCTGGGCAACATGTTCCAGTGCCTCACCACCCTCTCCGTGAAGAATTTCTTCCTGATATCTAATCTAAACCTCCCCACTTTCAATTTAAACCCATTACCCCTTGTCCTATCACTACAAGCCCTTGTAAAAAGTCCCCCCCCAGCTTCCTTCTAGGCCCCCTTCAGGTACTGGAAGGCTGCAATGAGGTGTCCCTGGAGTCTTCTCTTCTCCAGGCTGAAGAAGTTCAATTCTCTCAGCCTTTCCCCATAACAGAGGTGCTCCAGCCCTCTGATCATCTTCGTGGCCCCCTCAGGACTTGCTCAAACCGGTCTACATCCATCTTATGTTGGGGGCCGCAGATCTGGATGCAGTACTCCAGGTGGGGTCTCATGAGAGCAGAGTACAGGGGCAGAATCACCTCCCTCAACCTGCTGGCCACACTTCTCTGGATACAGCCCAGGATTTTAGCAACCCATGTGCACCTCTTGTCCCGGTATAGGCACAGGTAGCACAGGGCTGTGCCATGCATGCAAAAGTGTTTAATTACACATCACAGGTCTGGAAGGTGGCTCAGCACTTCATCTGAGGAATCATCAGAGCTAGATGTAGGAGTTTGGTATTCACACCAGCTCACTGTCAGCATTATACAGCCTAAGCACATCCTAATGTCTTCTGGTCTTTAATTGATAAAAGCTTCAGAGCTTGTTCTTGACAGAGATGAATATTACCACTGTTTCAGGAGTAAGGCATAGAGGAAAGGGATTTGTTTTGGCTGAGAGGAAGCTGGTAGCTGAGATAAGATCAGAACAGGGATTTTCTGCAGGAGCATTGCCCTTCTTTTCACCATCCCAGAAACATTTTCAGCTATGAGGACAGCTTTGGGCTTGATCTGCCAAGCTGTCCTTCTTCCCTCACTATTTGCATCTTACATCACTGCTTGAGTCTATTATTAAAACTGTAATGCCAGAAGGAAAATATTTTAAATAATGTTCTGGATTTTTAAATTTTCCCTGTCTTTGGATGGAAGGAAAGATAATGAAAGTACCAGACACGGATGCATTATTCAACAAAGTGACTGCTACATCATTGAGGCCATGTCAGGGTTGGTGAACCACAATGGAAATAAGTGGATGTAGATCCACTTAGGCTGTGTTTCCTCAGCATGCTTGGTGACCATCCCAGATCATTACCGTTCCACAGGACATAGCAATGACTGTTGTCCTACCAGCCTACCTATCTGTAAGTAATAAAAGTTTTTATTTTAAGGACTGCCGGACTATTCCAATGAAAACCACAAGCCTGTTTGGTTTCTCTCATAAGTAGTGTTAGAGAGCAGGAAGGAACTAAGGATACCTCAGTAGGAAACTAGAAGCCCAACTTACCTCTGATCAAGCATAGCTTGTCGGTAGACATGACAGGATTTCCTCGTGAGACCACTGGGAGCTTGTAAAAAGTCTAGTAATAAGTGAGGGTACTTTTCAATAACGTTTTTACGTAAGAGCAAGTAGGGCAGAAATGTCACTAGTTGCCTGGTGAAATAATAGTATTATTTTTTGTGGTAAATGGCATCAAATCTCAAAGCCAGTTTTATCAATAATTTTTTTTTCTACATTCAGTGCAGTGACTATTGCATCCTTTTACAGCAAGAGTCCCTTGGTCTTGGCCCATGTGCTGTATGTTTTATTTTTAATGAGTGTTTAAGTAAATCTGGAATTTTCCATTCAGCTGGTATTAAAAACAACTTTTCGCCTTTTGTGAATAGGATTTTTGAGAATGTCGACTGTGCACTAGTAATAGGTCAACAGTCTGGAGAAGTAAGCCTACTGATAGTTTTCAAATAACTGATTTGTAATGGCCACACCCTAGATTTTGAAATGTCCACAGAAATCTTACTACCATCATACAGGTAATCAGAGTATTATTCACACCCCTGTGTACGGTAACAATATTTTTAGTGTAAACATGTTCTTAGACAACAGAAAAGCACAATCTGAATTGTACGTATGTCTTTGCTCTGAACTGAGGTCATTAGGACATTACTAGCACAACATTTTACAAGTGTTACCTCTCTCAGTATGGCTGAAGCAACTCTATTCAAAGCGATGCTGAGAAAAGAGGTGATTTAGCAGTAGATAACCAAATTATATTTAGTTTGTTGTTAAATATGGAAGTTATAACCCACTTGATGTTCCAGGTTGAGCAGGGAAAGTGGTTAAAGGTTTTATTATCCAATTTGTTACTGAGAGATTTCCATTTAGCACTGTTTACTTTTGGCCTTTCAATGTGAAAATGAAACAATCTTCATTTCCAATAGACTTGGATGAGTTTGGTTGTTTCTATTTTCTGTCATATAGATTTGCATCTATCACGGCATAAATATAGGTGTCTAACATCCTTTTCTCAAGTTCACAAGACTATTTACCTCTTTAGGCTGTTATGTAGTCAAGTTTATCTTCTTTGGCCTTTTTGCTTATATTAATTCATTATATATTATTAACTTTTTAAAGAAAAAAATTGTAATTTAATTGGCGTAACAGAAAAGAAGTGTAAAAGAAAACTTGGGAAAGTGCCCATTTTAGTATATTAATTCTGCCAAGTGAGTTGATAATAAGATTGAACAGGATTTGAAAGATTAGAGAGACTTGGCTTAGGAGGACATGAAGGTTAGTTCCATACATTTTTTCAGCTGTTTAAAGAGAGCCATTTTTTCAATTTTTGTCTGTACTTTCACAATGAACTCTTTTTACAATCTTCTTCTGTGGGGAAAAGGGTGCCAAAATTAAATATTAAATAAAAATAGCTGATGTTTTATTTCTATTAGCTTTGGATGCTGAAATTGTTCCACACAGTCCCAAGGTTTATTAACTCAGAAGCTTATGCATCAGGGCCTGCCTGATAACTGATCGGGTGACCTACATGCTGTGGGAGCATATTCAGGCTGCTCAACTCTAAATGTTTTTATTTTATGCTGCAGAATATAGATGGAGTAACACAGCAAAATTAAATCAAAGAGGCCAGTGAGAGCTACCTTGTTGCTTCTTTCACAGATCTTGCAGAAACTATTTTTGTCTGTTTTAACTGCAAGACAGACTGCACAAAAGGTTGAAAATTTAAGAGACTGCCCACAGAAAGAAGTGAGTAAGAGAAGCAGACAAACATAACCCTGATGCAATCAGCAGCCTTCTCAGGCCATCAGGTTTGTCTGTTTGATGGATCATCAGCCCTTGTTTGTAACTTATAATGATTGTTTCATATTTATCATTTATAAATGAAAAAGTCTTGGTAAACTTAAATGTATCTGCAATTTTGTTAAGAGATAAGAAAATTGCTTTTTGTGTTGGTTTTAAGCCACACTATTATAAGGCATTGCATGCACCTTTTTAAAAATGTCTGCTGTTATTCCATGATTGAATCTTTATGTGCACGCAATTTTTCTCTGCACCTGTGGCACCCAGGTTCAACATTTCTATAATTAGCCGGAAGCAATGCATGAAAGCAAAGAACCAGAGCTTTGCCCAGTACATCCAGACATATAGATGAGTTGGATCAGACCTTTTTAGTCAAAGGTCTGGGGAGAGAAATTGTGGAAAGCCATGTTGTCGTGGCACTTGCTGTCCAGATACTTCCTGAAGTGAAGCTTTTGTTTGAGTGTTCTAAAAACCTGAGCCAGTTTAACGAGCCTGGAAATTCATGCTTGTTTTCTGAGGCAGATGGCTGGAAGGAGACCTCCAACAGAGGTTGGATGCTATTCCACGAAAACTTCATGCTCTGCACAGTATGAAAGAAAACTGATACTTCCCTTTAACAATCAAAATCTTGTTAGGATGGCAAGAATCAGCTCTGTGTCTTGAAACTAGGAGTAAGTTAATGCAATTGCTTTTAAGACCTTGTTATCTTGCAGAAAGAAGATGAGGTTTCCTGCCTTTCACTTTCTCCTGCCCTTCCTTGGCTCTGATTAGGTAGGTGTCATCCAGCAGAAACATCTCCTTCTAATGTGGTTGGCAATTCAGTAAATCTGGATGTCAAGGGCAGCGAAGAAAACTCAGGAGTTCTGGAAGCCATTGGATATTAAGTCTCTGCCCCATGCTCCTGCCTGTTCCTCTGCCAGACAGATGATCCAGGTGTGTGTGGGAAGGAAAAGAAACCCCAACTACGGCAGTCAACAGCCTGAGGGTGGGGGGAGGAGTGGGGTGCAGTGTGTGGAAAAGATCCCACGCAGCAGCTGTGTTTTCCCTGCAGGACCTTTCTGCCAGCCCCACGCCCTGGTATGACCCAGCCCAGGGCTCCCAGCAGTCACACAGCCCGTCTCCCACTGAGCAAAGCAGGGCAAGCTTAGCGCGTTAGCTACCTTGTCTCTGCCCAGCTGACTGGATCCAAAGCCAGGCTGACTGGAGGGATCGTGTGTACACCTCAGCGTGAGCTGTGCTGGGGGACATGAATCAGGCATTCCCTTCTCCCAGCTGTGGCAAAGTGGTTGGTAAACTCCCACAAGAGAAAAAATGTGGCCAAAGGGGCAGTAACATTGTAAAGCCAGACCCATCAATATTAATTTAGAAGTAGCTTTCTTCTCACCAGAAAACATATTCAGTAACCAAAGGTTATGGATATGTTCCAGCTGTGGCCTTGATCCCAGGTATCACCTCTGCCCAGACCTCCTTGGGGTTTCCTTAGGTGAGGCATGACTAAACTTCTAGATAGGACAAATTACCCAGCTACCAGAGGAAAAAGGACAGGACAGAGCAAAAGGCCTCTCTGTTTCCTTGGGCTTCTAGAGCAGAGAAGGTGCAAGGTCAATGTATTTTATCATCTTCCTCTAATATGTACTGAATATACAAAAGAAAGGCCACCAAAAGGTGACTTGCAAATAGAGTTTAATGATCTTCATTTTGGTCGTGAACAGATTTTGCAATCATAATAAACCTTAAAACAGTTTAATATATCTGCTACTCAAGATAGAGCACAGTTGTAGAAAAAGGTACAAAATATTTTATTCATAAGTCTAGCAAGACTGGAAACTCACTCTGTTTGACTGCACTGACCTACTTTTCATGAATACCTGATTTCACATAGCTGTGCTGGTTGTCTTAAAACTGATAGTACAATAGGTGAACATGCCTTTCTGGCCACTTCAGGGCAGTGAGCTAAACCACATTTTTTAGCTCCAGTGTTTTCTTCTTTGTGTTTTATTTTAATTCATTGCATTGATAGAACATTTTTTCCCTTATTTTTAGTATCTGGGCTTGGTCAGACTTGCTGGCTTTGTGTTGCTGAATGTAAAAAATATTTAGCATGAAGAAGCATTAAAATTATGTTGTCTTTCTTACAGCCTGAAATTGTAACTAGTTTAGTATCACTACAAATAATTTAGAAAATACACATTTGTTCACTGTATTATAAAACCATATCCTGTCCATGATATACTGTGCTGCAGATTTCATATACTGCAATTCCATATCCTGAAGTGGAAATTTCCAATCAATTAAGTCTTTTTAATATTAATTTATGGATATTCAAATTACTGCACTTATGCGAAACCTCTTACAAAATGGACTTTGATATTCTGCAGATCTTTCATAAAAGATGAAACTGAATTTGACATTTCTCTCCATTTTTCTTTTCCTTATTCCATGCAATATTTTTTTTTCTGTGTGTTTATTCCTCCCTGAAATGTAGCACTCTCCCTCTTCGTTTTTTTTAAGAGCAGCATACTACGTGTTACATGCGCTAATGAATTGGTATTTATAAAGCAGAATGTATACCGTATCTAAGACGACTGCTGTGAAAATGCCTGAGTTGCTGCACTCTCTAAATAGAGCACAATTATGGCATACGGTTGGAGTGCTTTTATCTGTACTGCCACTGCTGGAAATTTAACTGTGTGTGTGACCTGAATATTTAGAGCTCAATGGAAAATTCCATAAATGTATTGTAGCTTCAGAGCACCTAACAGCTGTTACAAATATTATACCCATTATACACCACTACCAAATGATACATATGAAGCCCTTCTCCCATTCTGGGTGCATTCTGTCACTTGTATCAATGCAGTATTTTAAAAGTCCATTTGAAAAATGCAATGCCTTTATGTGCTAAGTAGCTTGCATAATAATTCAGTGGTAGTTTTTCCTGTCTATATCTTCATACTCCTTCCTGGCTGTGTGCAGTTAATGTTCAAACCTGAAAAGGCAGGAAGAAACTGTATCATATGTAGACCACATTTACTGTGAGCTTTTGTTTGCTTAGTTTGATATACATGCTGAAAGCCACTACCTAGCTGAGCAAACACAAAAAGAGAGGGAGCAGCTCTTCACAGTCTTAGAAGGTTATTATAGATGGAGCAGAGGTGTAATATATCCATGCATGCTTCCTTTCACTCTAACTTACTACAGGATCACACTAACACTCCAGAGCATCATTGTAGTAGGAAATGCAGAAATAACAAATAAGAGAGTTTATAAGAACAAAAGAGAGAGTTTGCAAAGCATTATGTTTGAAAAAGCACTGTAGTTTCACCAAGGTTACACAAGATGTAAGCTAGCTTCCTAACATGATTCTTCCCACTTCCTACTTGGAGTCTGCTTCCTCCTGCTTTTATGCTGTTGGAGTATGTTAAAAGACTCTTCACTGTAGAAAGAAGAAAAGTGCTAAATATGCTGGACCCAGCTGCCACTGAGAATCAGAGAATCACAGAATGATTTGGGTTGGAAGGGACCCTAAAGATCATATAGTTCCGACCCCCCTGCCATGGGCAGGGACACCTTCCACTAGACCAGGTTGCTCAAAGTCTCACCCAGCCTGGCCTTGAAGACATCCAAGGATGGGGCATCCATAACTTCTCTGGTCAATCTGTTATAGTGCCTCACCACCCTCTCTGTGAAGAATTTCTTCCTGATGTCTGTCCAATTTAAATCTACCCACTTTCAGAACCTGCTGCTATAGCATTGAACCAGCTGTGTAATGGGATAGGGAAGGAAGAGTGTCTTGCCAACACAGAGCCATTGAAGTCTACGTAGAAGTAATGGCAATTTACCTTCCTAAAACCAAGCTCTGTGTGGTAAAGTAATTTCTCTGTGGAGAAGACCCAGAAAGGTTACAAATTTCAACCCTTTGCCCATAGCTGAGCATGCCCAACACTGTCCCCATCAGTTCTGACAGTGCTTGTCCAGCTTGGTTTTATGGTCTTCCATAGGCACCAGAATCTCTTGAGGCCAGCTGTTCCAGCACTCCCCTGCCCTTGCCCTTATAAAGTGTTTTTTTACTCCTAATGGCTAACTTGAATCCCTCTTGCTGCAGTACATGCCCATCACTCCTTGTCCTAAAGCAGCAGAAACAAGGAACAGACTGTTCCCTCCCTCACTGCAATACTGCCTCTGCGCATTCCTCCTCACAGTAACCCCTCGTTAGTATTAATAAGCATCATCTCATTCTATGCAATGGCAAGAAGAGGAGATTGCACAAGAGGTCTGTCAGTAAAAATGGGAGAACAAGAAAGAGTAAACTAACCACCTGTCTAAATCAGGGTAATGGCAATCTGCCCCGGACAAATTACACAGCAGTCAGCATACTGGGACACGCAGAAGTAGAGCTAAGATTAATCCTTGCTTCCATGGGGATGTTGCAGCTCATGAGGATTCCCCCAAGGAAACAGTCCTTGAGCACTCTGGAGCATCAGGAACATGATTGTAGGAGAGCCTTCTGCGGCTCAGCCTTAAAGAAGGCATTTATTCAGGACAGATTTGTTACAAGCACTTGCAAGTGAACACTTTTAGGAAGATCTTTTTTAATCAAATCCTGTTAAACTAATAGCATTTTAAGGCAAACTCACACTTAAAATAGGGGGTGAAAATTATTTTATTTATTGGTTTACAGTTTAGTACTGTGGCCACCTCAGATTATGGTACTACTGCATCTGATAATCACACCATTGAAGCCCCTTCTTTATTTTCCCTATCCCTGGCTTCTTTTGAATAATGCAGAGGCATCAGAGCAAGTTAATGTCATTGACTATCTCTGCTGTTATAATAATTTGCATCTTCTCCATGTCTCCACCAAATTCCCTCATTGACCACAAATGTCAAGTCCCATTTCAAGGATCACAGTCACAACAAAGGTAGCATTTAGAGAGCACCATCCCCCACAGCCATGTTAAAATAACATAGTCATATCCAAGCACCTTGTGGAGAACTGGTAATTCAGCCAAAGGTGAATTTGACCTCAAAAATTTTAATTGGCAGAAGATTTAAATTTTCTGAGTGTTGAATGAGGAGCATGTTTGGGGATATGGCAGGGTTGCTTAACCAAAAGGATTTTGGAGAAAAAAAAAAAATCACTGTTTTTTAATATAGCAAAGACTGTCTAGCACTGAAGACCCAAAATATCCCTGATCCCCTAGGTATGATTTGTAATTGCCCTCATGCTCTCAGTAGCTTTCCCAGTTCTGTGAAATGAATTACACAATGTGATTAAACTAAAGCAACTCATGCAACTGGCTGAAGCTGCACATCATTAAAATGCAATGGAAATGCCTTCATGCAGGAACTTACTGTCATCCCCCTCTCAGGAGAGAACAGTATGTTCATGTACTGACAGAGAGAAGCGATTGCCTCCTGCACACAGGGAGTGCTGTTGGTGGAGCACGGACTGAGAGCAAGGCAAGGATCCCCTTCTTCCCGTTACTCACAGCACCCCTGGGATGTCATGGGAAAGGAGCCTGCGTGCACCGCCATTGTATGCCCCCAGAGAAACCCCCAGTTGCATAAGCCCTCCATGCCCCTAGGCACACTGGGAAAGTACAGACCTCTCAAGGGGGCTCATGGGCAGTTGGAAATCTGTCCACCCCTCCCATGGTCTCAGGGGCATGGGGAGCCTGAGCCAGATCCCAGCGTGGGCCTGGGAAGGAGGCACTGTGCCAGCCCCAGCTTTGGGTTAATGAAAACCTCAGTGACTTCTGAGAGATTATTTGTACTTACTGGTATTGTAATTTAAAGGCTCAGATCTCTTCCAGTCCAAAATAATTAGTGTCATCTGTCACTTACTTATTTCGAATTTACAGTAGTAAAATCACCTCTCTTTGGACTTAGATGGGTTTTCTAAACTTCACTATTACTACTTATACATAATAATAACAATTTTGAGACTGATTGTACTTGTTAACTTCATATGCAAAAAAGTTAAACATTTTCAGTTTCAGGCCTATTAGTGCCTTTTTATCACACTAACTTAATGGTTCTTAAGAAATTGACTACAAATGCTACTCTTATAGTGCAAAACATGTTAGAATACACAGGTTTTCTTGGCATTCATAGTTTGGTTTTACCTTGCATTTATGACCTAAATGTTTTTCAATGTTGTATCCTGCTGACATCTTTTTTCCTGATGGAACTCTACTGGCTTCAGTCAGAGTCACTGGAAGTCACTGGACAATCATAGAATTGTGGAATCATAGAATGGTTTGGGTTGGAAGGGACCTTAAAGACCATCTAGTTCCAACCCCCCTGCCATGGGCAGGGACACCTTCCACTAGACCAGGTTGCTCAAAGCCTCATCCAGCCTGGCCTTGAACACTTCCAGGGATGGGGCATCCACAGCTTCTCCGGGCAACCTGTTCCAGTGCCTCACCACCCTCTCCGGGAAGAAATTCTTCCTTATATCTACTATAAATCTACACTTTCATAGTTTAAAACCATTAATAGAATCAAAGCCAGAGACTCCAGAAACCTGACCCTCAGCAATGACATTGTTAATTAGCATTATCCTTCAGGAGTCTGGAGCACTGTTTTACCAAACCTTCCAGTTTAATTGCAAATCTCTCTCTCTCTATAGCCCAGACCCCAGATTCAGGGGAATTAGAATGAAACCTTTTACAAGAAAAAAAATAGTTACAGGATTAAAGGTTGTGGAGAAAAGTTTGGAAAAAGGAAACTATTGTGGATTCTAATACCATAACATGGATAAAATTATTCAAGTATTATTTAAAAGCCTTTCTGTTTTTAAAACCAACCTGAAAATCTTGCATCTCTCTGATTCACAATACATAAAATACGGAACATATCCTAAAACTGGGGATATTTTTGTGCTTAATTCCAATTCTTTGTAAAGGGTATAAAATTTACAGCTGCCACAATTGTGTTTGGATCAGTACATGTGGTCACTTCATTTAAGTGAAGGATTTGTTTTCATTTGAGAATGGAAAGGTTGTTGTCATGTGGGATAAATCCAGGATTTCCACAGAACCTCCCATGTCTATCTTCTCCCCGGTGTCTATTATAATAGTGACCTCACCATTAGGACCCCAGCATTTTAGGAGCTCCTGTAGAAATGGATAACAGAAAAGTAATCCCTGGACTAAGGAACTTCCAGGCTAAGTATCTACCCTGTACATAGATGGCTTCATTCCTTAGGCCACCTATCTCAAGCCCTTTCCTCATGTAAAGCATCAACAGTCATTTAAAGGAAAAAAAAAAAACTTCTGTTGCCAGCTCCTTCATGTCTCAAAATCCTATAGGAATATTTATTGACCCGCGGAGGTTTTACAGTATCTTGTGATTTCTATTACTGTTTCCTTGAGTAAAATAAAACATGGAATTGAGACAGCAAAAAGCACACAGGCAGCAATTCCCCACCCTGTGCTTCATGTATATGGTAAGAATAAACAGCAGATGTCAGCACTAATCCAGAACTTGAAATGTTCACATAGAATCAGACTCCCCTTTACCACTCTCAAAATGCATATGCCCAGACTGTGAAGAAACTCATCAAAATCTCTGCATGGAAACACAAATACTTTTCTATTTAAAGAACCTCAGCAAATTTTAAGTGTCACTTATACATGAGTACTCCTAAATAGCAAGGGAGCGCACCTGTATGCACAGGTTTTTGCCTTATCCTTGCACTAAAAGACCACGAGATTGATGTGTTTCCCAAAAAAAGAAAATTCTTCTTTAAAAGTGGCTTCAAAAGAGATAGTAGTTTGAAAAAGAGCAAGTACAAACATTCAAGACAGACCTGTTGAACAAAAGTAAGCCAGAAGCTGAAGGTTAAAGGCGAATGAGAGGGCTCTTGGTGCAGTTGGCAGGTGGGGGCTGTAGCCCAACCTTGCTTTGGGATAGAACAGTATGGGGCACATGAGTGAAATGGAGAAGAGGAGGCTCTGGGGAGACCTTTTTGCAACCTTCCAGTACCTGAAGGGGCCTACAAGGAAGCTGGGAGGGGCCTTTTTACAAGGGCCTGTAGTGACAGGACAAGGGGGAATGGGGTTAAATTGAAAGTGGGGAGGTTTAGATTGGACATCAGGAAGAAATTCTTCATGGAGAAGGTGGTGAGGCACTGGAACAGGTTGCCCGGAGAAGCTGTGGATGCCCCATCCCTGGCTGTCTTCAAGGCCAGGCTGGATGAGGCTTTGAGCAACCTGGTCTAGTGGAAGGTGTCCCTGCCCATGGCAGGGGGGTTGGAACTAGATGATCTTTAAGGTCCTTTCCAACCCTAACCATCCTATGATTCTATGATTCTATGAAATAGGTGTAAAGAAGATGGCTTCCGCTGTCAGGGGTAGAAGTAGACTCTCTATCTACTGGACAAGATCTACAAACCACTGAAGATTTCCCTGGAAATACAGCATAACTTAGCAGTACAAGTACACACAAACCATGTGCACCTGATGCCAAACTACATGAAGATGTGGGAATACGAGAACAGCATCCTCCCTGAGTGGTCAACACCACTTTGAGGTCAATGGATACTTGATTCCTTCTGGAGGACATGCAGCATACATTAACACACTGCCTTTCAAGCCCTGAAAATATTTTAAGCTCTTGAAAAAGAAGGCCAAAAAGAAAACATTAAAAGGTGCCACAGAATGCATTGACATTTCCTGCCACCATGAAGCACAGTGAAATTCCTCAGGGTTTTGACCCTGTCAGGGCTGCCATGGACACAATAACATACTACCTGTTAGAGAGCCCAAAATTGCTCTTTCCAACATCTGTGGTGGGTTCTCTCAAATCCTGCAGCAATCTGATGTCTGCAGCAAATCATCCCTGATAAGACTGCTCTAAACAGCAATCTTTGAGCAAAATAGGAGCAATTTTTATACCAATACACAGGAATACATGGTTATATTCTGTTGTTGGGTCAGGTTTTTTCTAGTTTTCTGAAGTATTTTCCATCAAAACCAAAAAAAGGCAGGCTTAATGGCTTTATTATCTACAACTACAGCTTGGTCTCCAAGGGTCACATGTTCCTTTACTGACATTGAAAAGAAGAGGACAAATATATCCAGGGTCAATTACAGAAGTAAAAATAGCTTGGCTATTTAAAATCTTATTGGTTCTGGTTAGAAAACCAAACCAACATCCGTTTATATTATGAACTTAACAGACTCACATAGCTCCCCCTGAGCTGAGAGCTAAGTCTCAGCCCAAACAAACTGGCAAGATGCCCAGAACCACCTTCAGTTTTCAGCAACGCCACCACCAGATTACATCCAAATGCCTCCCCTGTCATACCACAGTCTCTGCTCCCTGAACTCCTTTGCTCTATGCTATTTTTGCAAAAAATAAGTAGCCTGTTTTTATTAACTCATAAAACAATTTACTTTGATTCATCTTCTCTGACCAGAAGAACATAAGAGGTCATCAATCTTAAATTCTCCGTCAGCACAGAGATGTCAAGCCGGAATTAAGTGGTGGAAAAATTGTTGAGGGAGAAAGTGGAAAGAACAAGACTAATAGAATGAAATATAGTGAATCCCCTTTCTCAGAGGAGGGGAAAAGAAATACCACTGACCTGCTTTGCTGCTACTAGCTGATGCTCTGTCAGGTTAGAAACTTCATTTTGCATGCAGAATCCAAGACATGATACCTAAGAGCTGCAGGCTTTTCATGAATTCAGAGAAAAATTAGAAAAACAAACAAATTACCCTGTGAATTAACAATGCTTTTATCTCCACTTTTTATGATAATGAATAAAATCACCCTTTACACCATACATCTGAAATTAGTTGCATCAGAATATTCCAGTGTGGGATTACAGATTTCTCCTGCTTCCACCTGTGTGTGAACTGCTCTCCCCAAGGTGTCTTCTCTCAGCCTAAGTGGTGACTGGCTGTTTTCCAAACAGAAACACAGAAGACTGCATTTTGTACCCATTTCAGCACTTTCTTCACACACTCCAAATGCTGTTATGCATAACCCTGAG
The DNA here is from genome assembly GCF_000690775.1 of Eurypyga helias. Taxonomy (NCBI): domain Eukaryota; kingdom Metazoa; phylum Chordata; class Aves; order Eurypygiformes; family Eurypygidae; genus Eurypyga; species Eurypyga helias. The sequence goes on from NW_010256309.1 coordinate 32,624, forward strand.
GGATAGGATGAGGTCTATATCACACTCTGAAGATGAGGAGAATCTGGTAGCTCCACAAGTAAAGTGAATTCACACGATCTCTCTACCATAAATATCCAACATCTAGACTTTAGATATAGAAAGTATTGACAAAAACACTTCAACTGTTCCATGTTACTGCTACAGCAATGACAGAATTAGAGCTGGAATGAAGTATATTGGCTCTACAACTGGTGCAATTCTCTATTCTCTGAAATTCCCGCCAGCCAGAAGAAACTTTAAGTAGGTGATGGTGACCTTTCACTTGGCTCAGTGGCAGGCAAGGTTAACTCCAAAACAAACACAACATAAAAACCTGACATCACAGGCACAAAGGTAAGCTTTATGTCAGGCTGCAATTTGTATAAGTGTTAACAGGCGAGTAAAAAAAAAAGTATTTAAGCCATTTAAAAATGTCTAGGAATCTGGGAGCAATTGAGGACAACAAAACAAATGCATAGTATGTAGAAGGCACTCTCTTAGAATCATGGAATAGTTTGGGTTGGAAGGGAATTTTAGTCCACACCCCCTGCAATGACCAGGGCCATCCTCAACTAGATCAGGTTGCTCAGAGCCCCACCCAACCTGGTCTTGAGGGTTTCCAGGGATGGGTCATCTATCACCTCTCTGAGCAACCTGTTCCAGTGTTTCACCACCCTCACTGTAAAAAATTTCTTCCTTATATCTAATCTAAATCTACCATCTTTTAGTTTAAAACCATTAGCCCTTGCCCTGTCGGTACAGGCCCTACTAAAAATTCTGTCCCCATCTTTCTTATAAGCCCCTTTAAGTACTGAAAGGCCACAATAAGGTCTCCCCAGAGCTTTCTGTCCTTTGAGCTGAACAACCCCAACTCTCTCAGCCTGTCCTCCTATGAGAGGTGCTCCAGTCCTCTGGTCTTTTTTGTGGCCCTCCTCTGGACTCACTCCAACAGGTTCATGTCTTTCCTGTGCTAAGGACTCCAGAGCTGGACACAGTACTCCAGGTGAGGTCTCACGAGAGCAGAGTAGAGGGGCAGAATCACGTCCCTTGACCTGTCGGCCACACTTCTCTGGATACAGCCCAGGATACGGTTGGCTTTCTGGGCTGCCCGTGCACATTCTTAGCTCATGCTGAGCTTCTCATCCACCAACACCCCCAAGTCCTTCTGAGCATGGCTGCTCTTGATGCCTTCATCCCCCAGCCTGTATTGATTGATTGCCTTGACCCAGGTAGGTCCCCACACTTGGCCTTGTTAAACCCCATGAGTCTCACACAGGCCCACTTCTTGAGCTCAGCTAGGTCGCTCTGGATGGCATCCCATCCCTCAGGCATGTCAACTGCTATGACCTTTCAAATATCATGGAGAGTGGCTTGGCAACTACATCAACCAATACCCTCAGGACTCTGGGATGAATCTCGTCAGATCCCATAGACACTTATGTTCAGGTTACTCAGGTGGTCACAAACGTGTTGTTTTCTTAGAGTGGGAGGGACTTTGCTCCTCCAGTTGCTGTCTTGCAGTCCATTCACTCAAGAGGTGTGGGAAGAGGGGGTGCCAGTGAAGAATGAGGAAAAGAAGTTGTTGAGTACCTCAGCCTTCTCTTAATTCATTGTTACCAGTTTGCCAGTCTTGCTCATCATGGGGGTATGCTTTCCTTGACCTTCCTTTTCTGGGTGTCATACCTGTAGAAGCCCTTATTATTTTTTACATCTCTTGACAAGTTTAGCTCCAGCTGCTCCTTTGCCTTCCTGACCCCACCCTACACAAAAAAGTACTTATTGTTAAAAAGTACTAATCGGTATACAGTAAATGTGGATACACACAAGTGTTCTGGGTAACACCTAAGGGAACTTTAAAAAAACAGAGCATTTATGAACATAGAGCTGTAATTTGTGTGCAAACAAGTAAAACTGGTCAAAAATTTCCAGGCACTTCTATAAACAAGGCCATTCATGAAATACTGAGTAAATTGGAAGTGGGTGGTTCTCTCAGCAATGCTGTCATACGCTTTCTTAAAAGGAGCTTCTGACCATTCAGTAGCTCCTTTGTGTGCTTTTTACTCTTATCTGTGATCCCATCTGTCACAAGACTGTCCATGTCCTTAAATATTACCTCTTATCTGACCACTCAAGCCTAAAAGCGGATAAAATATTTATGTGTTGTATAGATGTATGCCACATGGCAGAGTGAGAGTTAGTATGAGAATGCAGGCATGTGCAGTCACATAAAGACATGACTTCATACTGAAAAAGACGCAACCTCCATCTGTTTGCCAGTGATACTATAGTTTCTTGCCTGTCACTTTACATAAGTAGTTTCTTAGAAAAACACCTTGACAGGATTGTGCCGACCAGCCTTTTTGGATATGAACACACACATATTTTTGGATTTTCAGGACATTTGTCTGGTTTTAAATATCTGCAGTCGAACATATACCAACAGAGGAGTCCTTAAGCAACCCTCTTAGGAAAGCAAAATTTAGCTCATTTATCCATTCAGAGATGAAAGGCTGAAAAGAGTTTTCCATCTAGTAAAGACTTTTATCATACCACACTCTTTGTCACAGTGTTATCACCTTTTTTTTTTAATAACAGATTGATGCAAAGCCATGAGCAGTTCTTTAATGTTTTGTTTTATCCTTACTAGCTGCCCACTTATTCAATGCCTTATCTGAAGACAGACTGATTCATTTCCTCCCAACTACGACAGTGGAAAAAAATCAAAACAGTACCTGAGAGCTTCATACACATTTGAGAATTGATTTTCACATCCTCCCTCTGAGAAGGCAGCTATTATTGTCCCTATCTTTGTACTTGGAGAATTAATACATTGAAGGATTGAAATCAGATTTACTCTAAATGCCTATTTAGTTGACTATTTTAAGAAAATGAGGATGTGAACATTACAGCTCCTGCTCTAAGTACTGCTTTTGCACTAATCCCAAGTCAAGAACTTGGTATATAGATTCCAGGTCCCTCTTGTCTCCCCTTTATATATTCTTCTCCTATTGAGCCCATGAAGAACCATCCTTTGCTGCAAGATGTCACCGCTTCAACAGATCTTGTTCAGATACTCTCTGCCCTTCCACTCCTTTTGCAATGATTTATACCCAGCCAACAGAACAGCCATTGGGTAGTAGAGGATTGGGATTTGAACCAATCACAGATTAGTAGAGAGCCAGCTCAGTAGGTATCTGAACTCAAACTTCTCTCTCCTTGCAAAGTCATTATACCAAAACAAGCAACCACCATCTCCATCAATACTTGGACTTACTTAATTTTCATGGAAACTCAGTTTTGTCAGGCAGGGTAAGTTTGAGAAGTTATTTGCAGGGAGGCTCACTTCATTTCTGGACATCAAATGCTGTCAGAAAAGGGGTAGGTGCTGAATTACTCTGTAGAAAATTCTGGGTATGCCAGGAAGAGGATGAGAGACATCCAAAGATCCAAACCCCACAGGAGACTCTTACTGAAACTGAGTGCACCTGAGGTTGGGTGAAGAATCTAAACCATGTTCTGCATGTATAGTCCCACTTCCCTCTCTTACATCCTTGATTGGACATAATGTTACAGCATGAACCATATTGACATAGCTTTTAATTCTGCTGCCCCTCAATTCAGAAATGTTTGTTTATTTAAGATATCAGAAAAATATATATATATTCCTTGTCATTTTTTTTATTAAGCAATACCTTGAACTTTAATAGCATCTTCAACACAAGTGTCATGTGAATGGAAACTACAGAATCTGTTTCATGGGGAATTGCAGAATTATTTTTGTTCCAAATGAAAATGAGTTGTTAAAGTATTAAAGTATTAAAAAGGAACATTGATTCAGCTCAAGAACAGAAAAAAGCTTTGTTGAATTGACTCAGAAATTAATCATAAAACAAACAAAAAAAAATCAACAACCTTGGAAATTATAATTTGAAAACCTGATTCTCCCCTTTCCTGGCCATTCCATATGTTTTGTAGTTCTTCTACAGCCATGTGACTCTTGCAACACTCTGTGCAGCTTGGTCAAAGCAGACCATCTCCTGCTTAATTTGAAAAGGAGCTGAGCTTCAGACCGGGATTTTGAGCTGCAACTGCCACACACCATGAGAAAGCATCAAAGAAAATTCCCAGCACTAATATAACACGAAGAAATACTCTGCTTGGGTTTATCAGTGGAAAATCTTTAGGTAAATTGTATTGTGTGTGAGAAAAAGATCAGTGGGAAAAGAACACATGACAAAAGTCGCAGACACTCCTAACTATGAGCATCAGTGAACTCCACGCAAGTCAGAAGTTTTGTGATCAGAAGAGACTGTTATTCTCATCATCTTCACTGCTGATACATGAGGAAATCATCCAGTAAGTCCTGCCATGAGATCGGAACTTTGGAGGTAACTGAAGTGAGTGGTTTAGGAAGCCTCCAGCACTGTTCTGTCACATCCTCGGTCCAACCCAGCTTGTATTAGCCACCCACCTCCAGCTCCTGCCTTGTGAGGAAAAGTGGCATATGCACTCTCTCTAAGGAGAGGGACCTTAGAACTGAAACACCTTGTGGAAATATCCACCTTATTGATCACAGAAGAAGCTCTTGGCCACAAACTTTCACACCTCAGCCGAATAATCAGAGTTAAGAGTAGTAAACCTGAACACAAGTGGTAGTGAATTTATCACACACAGTAACCTGCTGACAATTTCTTATGGTCTTAGTAACCATTTCACAAACACCAATTATTATTTTCACATTTTTCATGCAGAGAAATTGAGGAGTGGGACTCTTAGTAGAAGTCACGTAGTAAGTCAGGGGTAGAGCAGAGTATCTTGCTTCCAAGATTAACTGTCTTCCCTTCATCTAAGTATTTTCAATGTACTTCCTACCCTGTGCATTTAATGTGCTTATTATTTACGTCATTTTCTGCTGACTTCTCTTTTCTTTAATCCTCCTACTTCAGTCTTGCTCTGATCCTCGCAGCTGCATCTCTGTTCTACTGCTGCATATTTTATGGTGTACCTTTTTTCTTTTTTTAGTAATCCTCTCCTTGGTTGCCCCCTTCTCAGTACCTTACAGAGTTTTTCTCCCAGCCCCTTGCTTTCCCCTTCTTTCTGCTATTTCCTCTTTTGCTCCACACATATACATATATTCTAGGACATCTTTGGGCAGGCCATCTTCCAGGCCATCTCTTGGATCTTTCTGGGACAGCACGATTAGCTGAGATGGTCTCAGCAGAGCCAGTTGTTATGCCAGGACAGGTCCCTCGCATCTCACAAACTGCTTGTTTTGCTCACCCAGAAGCAGCAGGAGCTGGTTTATTCCCTCTTTCACACGAGTGATGTGTCCCCTGTAAGATTCAATCTGAAGCCACAGGTGGTGCTCTGACTGCAGATCTCAGAGGCAGTCAGCAGCAATAGCTGCAGCCTTGGATGCTCAATCACCCCTGAAAAATGCCAAAGAACTCCTCCTTTTTTCACAGTGCTCTCTGCAGGGAGCCTGGTTACGGCATCCCCTTCCCCTAACTCTGATGGGCTACTATCCCTGTGCTGTTATACATCAACAGCAAAACCAGAAAATCATGGTACACTGCTTCTCAGGCGGATCTACCTCATCCCAGTTGCTAACATGCCTAAGTTTTCCTTCCTACATTTTACAAATGTAGGAAATTTTACAAACTCCTGGTTCTTATAAAAATACAATACTTTCCTTTGCAGAAGCTCACTAATCCATACCATGCCTGGGTCTGATCCAGTATACCTAAATTCTGCTGCAGTTCAGACACAGGGCCAACACTGATGAAGGATTTAGCTGAAAATCCAGACTGGCTTGGTCAGAAACCCTGCCCGGCTCTGCCATCTCCCAGTTCTGCACTGACACATGCAGCCTGCGAGCTCTTCCTCGTGAGCCTGATGTCCTCATCACAACACACAATCACTGCCTTTTTCAAGGCAGGCAGCCAGTGCCACCATTAGTCCAAAAAAGTGTGAAACAAGTCACAAAGACCCACGAGAGGGGCATAATCTCCAGGTCTCCTCTGCCTGGCGGCCAAGCTGGGGAATAGCCTGTGGCTGAGCGCCCCCCTGCTCCTGCCCTGCGGCCAGCTGAGGCCATAGGGCTGATGCACATGCCCAGTGTCCCCGTGTCCCTGCGTGTGCTGGGGCTGTCCCTCATAAGGTTGGAGGTGGACTCATGGCTCTCACTGCCGTTCCCCTGACTTGGGACCTGGGGCACAGCCCCCACACCGCTACTCTTTTATAATTAATAAGACATTGACTTGCTGTTTTCCTATTCTTTTACATCATAGTCACAGAATTGGCCCATGGCCTCAGAAATACTCTAAGATGTTACAATTTGGCTATCTTGTTACTTCTGAATATACTCCTGATTCTTCTATTACATTCTGCTGAAACAGGCAAAACCACCCCACCCCCACCCCCCCACCCCCAGTGACTGATGCAGCTGAAATCTATCCCATGCCAATAATGTAGGTTGGACTTTAGTGCTTAGTTACAGAGGAAATTAAACATTATGAAAATAAATTATATTTTAAGTACCCAGATAGAGAAAACAAGAATGTTTGACATATCTTCTTCCCCAGAAATAACAGCACCATGTATATTTTAAATGTAGTCAGGATATAAACAAGATCTCAAGGGGACACTGTTTCCAGCTGTGCTCATGCTTTGCATGACTGATGATTTCAATATTTAGATGCTTCTAATTTTTACATCCCTTTCTGTTTGTTTTGGGGCATACAGGAGGGGGGATTTGTACCCATCTGAAAACACTCTGAAAAGCAAGAATATTGGCTTAGAAATTCTTGGAAAAAACTCTGCTATACCATGTAGAAAGCAACAGCTTTGATGTATTCGAGGAAGTGCTCCTGCTGAGCTGGCATTTTACAGTTTGTTTCAGTCCAAACCGAGTTGCTCACGCTGCTTCATTCGCAAAGAGAACGACTATTCTTTGCCAGATCGCACTTGCCTGTGCCAACCTAGTTTATCCAGGCACCACCAGATCCTGCACACAGCATGGGCACAACCACTTCAGCGTGGTCACATATTAAAGCCAGTGGCAAAGAAATAGTGGGAATGGGTTTGCCTTTAAAAAAGATTACTTGAATGCATGGAAGCATTTGACAGTCGTACCAAATTGCAAAGATTTTCAGCAACAAAAATTGAAGTTTGCATGATAAATACGTGCCCAAAACTATGCTTGATTAAGGAAGAGAAAAAATATTTTAGAAAAAATATTTTCTAAAAATAGGTCTATTGAAAATTCTGAAAGTTTAAGAGTTTATTTGAGCCACAAAAGTTAGTGGACTTAACTAGCTAAAGAAATAAGAAGCGTAATGGCAGACAGCTTTGCCAAAGAGCTAGCCACTTTTTGAGGAACACAAACAGAAAAATTGAAATAGCAGAGCTACTTTAAAAACAGACGGGACATGAAGCTTTAAAATCACATTTTATTCTTTCTGACTCCAAGGTGCTGACAAATTGAATGAGTAGATGGCAGTGAAAGTAGTAACAGGCATTTTCACTTCCTCTCGCCTTTTGTACATATATACACACATATATACAGACAGAGGGAGAAAAAGGGAGATGATTCATGGAATGGAATGTGAATGAAAGAATTGCTGGTCATTTACTTTTCTGTTTTACCCTCAAAGGTCCTCAATTCTTCTAAGAAGCAGGTCAGCCCTGTTTTGTTCCTTGACATTTCAAGAAATTTTGATTGATCTTGAATTGAACAGAAATTAACGTTGAATGATCAGGTTCAACTGATGATTAAAATCATACTTTTGTCTTAAACACTAACTGGTTACAAAGCATGATCTAGGTAAGACAGTAAGTAATTTCAGGTACTTCAAATGCAAGCAACATGCATAACCTCACAATGAGGATATGTATCTCCATTTGACAAAGTCTCAAAGACAAATCTCTGTCTTCCTGTGGGCATCCCAGTGTCCACACTCCTTATATCAAAGCACTGGAGTCACAGATTCACAGAGTGGAAGGGGTTGGAAGGGACCTCTAGAGATCATCTAGTCCAACTCCCCTGCCAGAGCAGGATCCCCTAGGGTAGGTCACACAGGAACAAGTCCAGGCAGTTTCTGAAAGTCTCCAGGGAAGGAGACTCCACCACCTCTCTGGGCAGCCTGTTCCAGTGCTCTGTCACCCTCACAGGGAAGAAGTGTTTCCTCATGTTCAGGTTGAACCTTCTGGTTTCCAGTTTATGGCCATTGCCCCTAATCCTGTCACTGGACACCACTGAGAAGAGCTTGACCCATCCTCCTGACACCCACCCTTTAGATATTGATAAGCACCAATAAGACCCCTCCTCAGCCTCCTCTTCTCCAGGCTAAACAGACCCAGCTCTCAGCCTTTCCTCAGATGGAAGGTGCTCCAGGCCCTTCATCATCTCAGTGGTCCTGCACTGGCCCCTCTCCAGTAGTTCCTTGCCCTTCTTGAGCTGAGGAGCCCAGAACTGGACACAGCACTCCAGGTGAGGCCCCACCAGCGCAGAGCAGAGGGGGAGGATAACTTCCCTCGACCTATTTGCTACGCTCTTCTTAGTGCATCCCAGAATGCCATTGGCCTTCTTGGCCGCGAGGGCACACTGTTGGCTTATAGTCATCCTGTTGTCCACTAGGACTCCAAGGTTTTTTTCCCCAGAGCTGCCTTCCAAGAAAACAGCCCCCAGCCTGTACTGATCCATGGGGTTGTCCAAAACATAAAAGAAAACTGATGCTCATCCATGCATAGGCTAGTGAATATTGGGGGAGATTTTAAGAGAATAACACTCAATATTTCCTCAGCAGAAAATGTTTGGTACCTGCCATTTTCAAACCTGAAAGTATGAATCTGTTATACAGGTACTAAAGGAAGTAAATTTCTCTTTTATATAATTTAGAAATAAGTGGCTTTATAACACACACCAACATATTGCATCAGTTAAGTCACAGCCATTAGTTTCCTGAGGCACTAGGTTACTGGGTTTCTATCTTGGTTTTCATGAGGCCCCCATATTTGCATTTTTCTGACACTTTACAATATTAGGTCTTAAAATGCTGTCTATGCTGCCTTATCTGCTCTGATGCTGAGAGCTTGCAATTTGTGTTTTCTTTCCTCACATAACGAGATCAGATGGCTAAAGTTTAAGGTCCATTAAAGGTCCCTTCCAACCCCAACCACTCTATGATTCTGTGATTGTATGATTTATCCCTAGCAAGAACCACATGCAGAAAATTTTGGACACATTTTACGGTAAGAAATAAAGAAATAGATGTGTTTGTAACGAAAAAAAATTTTATGTGGAAACAATTTAAGTTTCAACTATTTAATCAGTATTAGAAATCTGCTGATAGCTGGTTGAAATCTCTTTGAAGTGATTGCAAATTATATTTTTCTCAGCATTTTCAGATGTCAAGAAAATGCACTTTTTCAAATAATCACTGAAAAAATGGCATCTTAAAACAGTAGTGAGAAAATAAATTTTAAACAGCTAGCATAGCAAGTTATAGAAAAATCATAAATGGCAAATAATTTCACCAAAATCATTGCTCACAATAAAGAGTTTGAATAGCTTTCCAAAAAATAAACCTACATTGAGTAAAATCTTGCAGATTCAGGTTTTAAGTAAACCTTTTTTCTTATGCAATTTATAATCTAACACATTAGTATAATAAGACAGTGGAACTTCCTTGAAATAGCCTGTTACTTTGATGTCAGCTTATAGTTTCTTTTACTTATTGGGTATATTATTCATGCTATTTTAACATATTTTTGAAGTTGGTATTATTTGTACTATACTGTGCCCCTGATCCCAGAAAGTGCTAATCAAGTATCAGAGTCATAGAATGGTTTGGGCTG
>NW_010256310.1:0-443 GCF_000690775.1 Eurypyga helias
CCTCTTCCGCAGCTCACTTGTCATGGGGCGGGAGCAGGAGGTCTGGCCGTGGTGTCCCTGCAGCACCCCAGGGACCTCGGGGTGACCCTGCCCTGGCCTGGGGTGCTGCGTGTGGGGGCTTTGGGGGGATGGGGTGCTGTGTTCAGGGACCCCGGGGTGACGGCTGCCCCGTGCGTGGGGTGCTCTGCGTGGGGACCTCAGGGTGACAACTGCCTGGGCATGGAGGGGGGACCCCCGGGGTGATGCCAGCCTGGGGTGCCAGCTGTGGGGACCCCAGGATGATGGGGTGCTGTGGGGGGGACCCCCGGAGTGATGCCAGCCTGGAGTGCCAAGTTACAGGGACCCCGGGATGATGGAGTGCTGCGGGGACACCCTGGGGTGACAACTGCCTGGGCATGGGGTGCCGTGGGGTGACCCCCGGGGCGATGCCGGCCTGGGGTGCC
>NW_010256311.1:0-355 GCF_000690775.1 Eurypyga helias
GTGGTCTGGTGAAGCAGGGGTGCTGCCCCAGCACCCTCTCCCTCCCCGCTCTCTGTCCTTCCCCAGGTGACAGCGATCATCCCTTGTTTCGAGCGGCAGCAGCCCGCGGTGTGTGGTGAGTACCCCCACAGCTCTGGGGGGTTCGGGACGTGGTGTCAGCCTGTGGGATGGACCTGGAGTGAGCCCTCTCCCTCCTTTTGCTGCCTCTTCTGCACACCCAGGGGCATTTCTGCTCTCTTTGTGGGGCATTTTGTGGGTTTCATCCCTGTCCCCTCTTTCACTGTGGCACGGTAGGGCTGTGGGGGTCTCTGGGGGCACCCTGCAGCCCCAGCCATGTGTGTCTCCTCCGCAGCCA
>NW_010256311.1:462-716 GCF_000690775.1 Eurypyga helias
GTGCGGTCATCGATGCGTGGGCAGAGCTGGCGGCCGAGCTGGGTGCCTCCTATCCCTGGGTGCAGGTCCGGGGCTGGTGGGGGCTGCCCTCTCCCTGCCCTGGGGGGCTCGGGTGGAGGTGGGGGGCTGCGGCTGCTTTCTCTGGCAGCACCCACGGTTGGGAACCTCCCGACTTCGTATGTGTCTGCCATCCCCAACTCATGCCCCCCTGAGCCTTCCCAGGTGGGGGCAAGGTTTGTTTTCCTGTGGGATGC
>NW_010256312.1:0-20661 GCF_000690775.1 Eurypyga helias
CAAGTCCTTCTCCTCAGGGATGCTTCAGGTTTATGAACCTAACTTCAGTTACACTATTGAAAAGCAGTGGTATTCAGGCAGCAATTTGCCTACCAAATGCTACTTGCAGAGCTATACTAATTTTCTCACTATGGCTGATGAACCAGTATTTACACAAATGAAAGGAACATACTAATCTCCTTTCAAAGACCATGAAAAGGGCTGCTTAACAAGTGGAGAAAAAGAAAAAAAAACGTGGGGCAAGAAATATGATTTTGAGTTTCTGGGAAGATATCACACACAATATAAGCAAGACCAAAAATAATCTCATAATAGAACCTGACATCAAAAAAGATTAAACAGGAAAAATCACACAACCCAATCAAGTTGGTAAAGCCTAATTAGCAAAGACCCACCCAGAGATCAACAAAATGCATTCTTTTCATTTTGTAGTACAAAGAAGCTGCATATATTACTTGTATTAAAAAGCCTCTAAAATGAATTTAATTAACTATGAAAGGCTTGATTTTGCCTTTGGGTATATGTAAGAACAGCAGCTGATTTTACAAGATACACTATGATGCCTGATTGTGTAGCAAGAGAAGAATTAAAACCTTTAGGTTTCATTGCCTCTCTGGGTTCAGAGAATTTTGTGGTCCAGCATTTAATTATATTTGGCCACAGTCACAAAGCTTGGGTCAGCATGTGAATTCGAATTCACACAGGGGTGACAGACCTCGTATATTTTGGAATCTGGTTTGCAAGCTCTGACTTGAGAGTACCACTGCGATTTCAGGGAGCACACGAGAGCATAGTGCATTTGCAGGGAAAGCACGGGCAAGCCACCTGGTTCAAAGCGAGACCCCTGTAAGGAACACATTAGACACATGAAATGCCAAATGCTGAAGACTGTTATGCTCATTTGGCAACACAAGAATGCATACGCCTACTGCATAGTGCTCAAGTTCCGGTTACTTAACCGCAAGTAATTCTTCAACTGTGTTAATACTTTTACACAGCTGTGGAAACACAGAAGCAAAAAGTAAATAAAATATTCAAGATGAATGAAATTATGAGATTCAAAGGAGGTGCTATGACCATGGAATATCTCCTCTCTTTACCTCCTGCTTGGCTACCAGGGAGTCCTGTCACACTTTTCTCCCTCCTCTCTTCAGCAGCTCTCCCACATGCAGCCACACTGGGAGCCTGTGTGTACAAGCTCTGTCTGAATCCAACCCACAGGCTCTTAGCATGCCTTGGAAGCACCTCAGCAGGTGGGTCCTCTCTCTTTAGAGACTTTCAACACTTGACTGGGAATGGCCCTGAGCAACCTGACCTAAATAAGAGGTACTCCAGGGTGGAGTAAGAACATCCAAAGGTCCCTACCAGGACAGCTTCTTCCATGGCTCTGCGTAAGGTGTACTGCCAGTCTCATGCATGCCTGCCAGCACTCAGACAGAGTCACTTGCCTGCCTCAAACTGCCATGGATGCTCCATCCCCCTGGCACATACAAGGCATAACCCATCATCTATGAGCATCTCTCAGTAGGTCTTAGCACAGGCACATGAGTGCTGGAGCAAGCCCGGGCTCTCTGTGTTCCTAACAGCTCCCCCAGGATCTGTTTTCACAGATGCAGGCATTAACCGAAGTAGCAGGCACCCCATATCTCCAGGCCTGGATGGCTTGAATGTCTCCAAGAGCAGAGCAACTTCCCCCGCTTTGGGCTTTCTGGATACAAGCCATACTACTGTACAGATACCCTGGACTTGTGTCCTAATGCCTTAGTGTCCCAATTCAAGGCCCCTTCTATGCCCAACATACAGACAAAGCCAAGGCATGCCCCTCTCTGCCAGACTGGGGTATGTCCCTGAATGCCAGTAAGTCCCATCAGTGCTGGGCAGGAAGGAAAGCTGAACACCTTGACTCACACATCACTCGCCACCCTGGGCTAAAAGGTAACCATAGATGATGGTAAAAGGCTATGCGCAAAGTTGGGCAACTCATCTGACAAGACACCTGTAGTCAAGGAAAAGACAGACTGTCCTTGGCAAGAGCCCTAACTTCTCCTTTTGTGCCATTCTCCGTTCTCCTCACTCTAAAAGCCTGTTGGAAAACAAAAAGGCTATTTCAACCAATACAGTAATACCAACATCCCCCTGCAAGCTGGTGGTTAGACATCTTAAAAGAAAATGGGGACTGGATTAGCAAGCAAGCAGCCTTGCTTGACTGGCTGCTGACAATAAATCAGGCCCACGTCAGCTTCAGATGTGGCTTCAGCAACTTCTGGCAGCATTTTGGAATGCCCCCATGCTTGGGTAGCAAGGTTGTCCTGAGATCTGGTCATCCTGACTGGCCATGTCATTGTCTTCTACCATCAAGGTTTCCCCTCATAGCATGACCTCCTATTGATATTGAGGAGGCTCTGAAAGCTAAATAGTGTGAACAAGCAGAAAATTTGGCTCTGAGGACGATGCCAAGGGCACACAAAACAGAACAGTGTGGATGCACTCATCAGTTCTACCCCAGCAGAAGTAATTGTGGACAGTCACCATAACAAATCACTTCCAAACACTCAAACACCAACTACTATCTGACAAATATTTTGCCAGTCATTGCACAATGGCTTTTCGTAAGCATATAATGAAACTCAATGTTAATTTCCTCAGGACTAACATAGAAGGTTTCCTTTCCATAGGAGTGCAACACTGTTTTTTATTGTGGACAGCCACCATAACAAATCACTTTGAGAACATGGGTTTTTTTTCCTAACAATTGAGTGGAAATAATACTGGAAAACATGAAGGAACACCTTTTCTCTATTGCAGTCTTTAAATCTGTCAAGCGTTTTCAACCTTTGATCAAACACCAACTACTATCTGACAAATATTTTGCCAGTCATTGCACAATGGCTTTTCGTAAGCATATAATGAAACTCAATGTTAATTTCCTCAGGACTAACATAGAAGGTTTCCTTTCCATAGGAGTGCAACACTGTTTTTTATCAGGAAAGAAGAAATGTTGCTCTTCTGAAGAAAGCATAGTACAAACACTGAGAACACATGGGCTTTTTAACTGCTTTGCCATAGCTGTCCTGTTTCAGATCATGAACAGCTCATTTACATCTGCCTCCAAAAGAACGTCTGACTCCCAGAGCCTTTTATAATTACTAGTACAATGCCTTTTGATACTCTGCATGTTAGTTTCCCGACCAGCAAAAGCAGACTTAACCCCTCACATTTCTTTCAGCCAGCGTAATAGTCACTGGTTCAGGAAGCCCATCCCGAGAAATTTTCAGCCCAATTGAAGATAATTCTAGGAGTTCTGGAAGAGACTTTCAGACACCTTGGGCAGTGTATGAGAGAGCTGACCAGTACAGAAGAGTCACAGGTGTATTGTTCATAAGCAATGAAGCTTTTTGATAGCTTTTAACTAAGAGCTCAGAAGTGAACCAAGGCATTGGCTAACAGGATGCATCTACAGGGCACACATACCGACGTGCACACAGATGGTAACTTGTACGAGTTCTTCATTACCAACATACTCATTTTTCTCCAAGAAACTTGGATGATGGATACTTAAACAGGTATGCTCCACTGTAGCATGGATGGAAAACAGTGAGAAAGGAGATCACTACAACTTTCCTGTCTACAGCAGCATGCTTGAGAGCATCTTACCTTGACATGGTGTATCAGGTGTTCAACTTCATTCACTTTATACGTCTCTATTCCTAACTCTTTAGATAACCGCAGCAGACGATTCTGCGTTGGCCCCACGTAAGCTCCTCCAAGGTCCACATATTTAACTTGCTTATTCTAGTTTATCACACACAACAAAAGGGGAAAAAAAGAAGGATTAAAAAAATACATATGTAGCCACTTTGTAAATAGCACACAAGTTAAAAGAGCAATCCAGAGGAATTCTTTAAATGAAACACTCCCAGAGCATTTTGGAAAAGATTCCTCTCCCCATAGAAAATTTCGTTTCTTTGGTAGTGTTTTGGTGTGATTATGAAGAAACTCAGCTAAGGAGATCATAACCAGCTTAGCTGTTGTTTTGCTACATTACAGCCTTAACAAACATGAGCAAAGAGCCTGACAGGCAGAGAGAGAAGGACAGAGTGAAAGACATCTGCGAGGTTCTTGCTCAGTCAGGCATCTTGCCAACAACTAGTTCAAAACAGACTGTACTAGGAAGTAGCACAGGTAAGATCTTCTAATGAGCAGAGTGGGAGTGGGTCTCTCAGGTCATGGTAGGGCAGAAGGTAAAGGAGTGAAGATAGACGTGCTGGTTCTAGTCCTTAGCCACTCCTGCCATTCTCTAGTCTGTCACTCCTCACTGGGCCTGCCACAGTTCAGCTCAAGGCTCTTCACAGCATTGTTAGCTTTGCGGGCGTTTTTTCATATAAATTTCTCCAGTGTCACTCCTTGGGAAATTATTTTTAAAGTTAGCTAATCATATTCTTTCCAGAGGAAAGGACTGATGAGTCCACAGCTTTCAGTTCACATGGAAATATTCTGTCCCCACCATCACGCAAGTCTTTCCCAATATCAGGAAATATTCCATCTGCTAGTGCCCTACAAATTTCCACTCAAGTAGGTCCTCTAGCAGGAAAGATTTATGCATGAGCTTCATATAGTATATGTATACTATACATGTATATATACGCATACCATACACGTGTATGATTATACATACATATAGTATATGCTACACATTGATGTAAGTAGTATAAATGGCTTTGGAAATAATTACCCTTACGGTGAAAGTTCTTCCACCAACCCTGTCATTGGCTTCCAGCAACACCACATTCAAGCCTGACTCAGTCAGCAGTTTAGCTGCTGAGAGACCTAAGAGATAAAAAGAAAAACAATTAAAGAACACTTCTGCATATGCACCCCATGGCTTCTATGACTTGACATGTAAACACTCATAGTTATCCATCCAAATCCTGAATTTTTCATTCAACCACTTTGCTAGGGGGCTGAGGTAGAACAAAGAAAACCAAACCAACCAATAATCATGAAATGGAACTGAAGCCACATATTAAACAGTGTGTGGTCAAATTTTACACATGCTGAGCACCTTTTGCATCACACGCTCAGGTCTTCTGATGCATAAGCCAGGACTTCTTATAATAGTCATCCAGCCAGGCAGAGAACTTGGGAAGGACAGCTTTCTGTTTTCTAACATCAGCACATCATCTTTTATAACCCCAACAAAAAAAGGAAGAAGTAAAGTTTTATTAGGACTGTGCTAAATTTAAAGAGTTTTCCTGAAGCTTGCTGTATATGTCTGCTTTATAGCTCTGAATATTTTCAAGTACATCTGCAAAGTTCTCACACAGTTAAGTCACAGGATCCTTCACCTGAAGAACACATGGTCTAACACTGAAGAGACAGAATGTGCACTTGTGCGTGGCAACAAGAAGAAAAAATGTGGGTAAGTATCAAAAAAAATTGTTTCATACCTCATCCTTCATACACTTCTATTTCCATCTTGCAGTTCTTGAAGCTGAGACACTAAGAGAAGGAACAATGGGAATACAAGGAGGGAACATCCCATTTTAGTTCTGATGATATAAATGCTCGCAACTGCAGAGGAAAATATTAGTATCAGGCCCTGCAGCAAGTGTGTCAAGCCTCTGTGGTAATGAGGGGAACTAGAAAGGGTTCCTCCACAACATGGAGGGAATACAGCCTGCAACCTCTCAACTCTTTAAGATCATATCTGCCTTTTACTTCAGCACACAAAATGAGATTCATATAAACAGAGGTTCTTACTTCAGCCACATATGAATGAAGTTCTAGTGGGTCAAGAGTTGTATTCTAGGGGGTTGCCTCATTCTCTTGCCTAGATGGGATGAGTTGAATAAAGTTCAGCTCAGGCCAGGCTAGAAGCCACACTCATACATCATAATTTAGCTATCCTTTCTGGTTCTTTGCCTTGTCACCATCAGAAGGCAGCCACAGATTCACACTGTGTCCTAGCACATGTAGTTTCTGAGAAGGAGTCATCCAAGCAGATTGTTCCAACCATAAGGCGGACATGGAAGAAATGGCAAAAGCGCTGGCAGGAAAAACAGATGGCCAAAGCTAGCATGGCAGGACAGAATGAAATTATAATGAAGAAAATACAGCAGCCATGGATAGAGAAAGAGTATCAATGAGAGCTACTGAAGGTGCTACAGAACATTCTGGTCCATCAGCCAGTGGCTTGGACGTAGGAGAACCAGGTCCTGTTCCCAGCACTGCAGCGGACCTGCTGCACTGTGCTGGTTAAATCACTTAAGCCCTATGTTTCCCGATCTGTAATAAAATTAAAAATAAAATTAAAAAAAAAAAAAAAGACAACGGTGTAGACCTATTCATCTGAAGGATTTGACATTTTCCAGAGAAAAGAAGCAGATGTTTCCATTAAAAGATCATACTGTCCTGCTTTTATTTCTAGCTTCATGGGCTTACTTATCTTGGGTTTTCACATAAGTGTTAGTGAGAAACCCAGTAATGACTCTGATAAAGGTCTTCCCATGCTTCCTTATTGAGGAAATTATATTGCAAAAACATCTGGCTGGATCAGTGGCCTTGACTACGCCCACAAATAAGTGAAGATACCAACAAAACACAGAAAACAGTCATGGTATGCAAATGCAGACCACCCCTTCAAGCAACTTGCAAACAGAGATCGGCTCCTGAAGGAAAACTAGGCAACAAAACTCCCAAATAAATGTAGCTTACCAGTTAAAAAAAAAAAAGTTGCCCTTCAAAAAAGACTAATATTTCATCAGTTGGAAGAAGATCAATAGTAGTTATTAATAATTTACAGAATGAATACATGATCTGAAGGCACTGCAGGTTTCTGTGGGCTTATCATGCTAACAGGTATTGACTATCAATTAATAATATTCAGTTACCAACACTTATTAAGGAATATGAGATTTGACTTTCATTATTAAAATCTAATGAACAAACATTTCAGTACAGGTGGGAACAAAGGCAGTCTATTCCCAAGAGCTGAACAGACAGAGAAGCTTGTGAAAGGATAGCTCTCTACACTCAACTGAAACAGCTGATTCGCGGTGGTCAGCAGCCCAGACACCACCTCCTCGTTTCCTCGTGCACCTCTCATCCACCCTATTGCACCTACCTACTATTTACTCCCTACTGTTTATTTTGGGGCAGGTACCACTTTATTTTAACCCCCACACATTCACAGATGTACCCATGAGAGATGGATAACAGTTTGCTCTTTCCTGATGCAAATACAAAAAAAAACAAACACCAAACCACCAAACCTAACCAGTGTTGAGGGGAGGATCAGGCTCATTAATACATCACTGCCCCATGCCCATCCTCCAGCAGATCACATCTCCAGGGGGAGGGATGTGTCCTTGGTGCTTGATTCTGTAGTGGACATTGCAGACCACAGGTGTCTCAAACTAAGCACCACCTGACCACTGACTTCTTTTCAAGGGCTGGTGGTCCACCCCCTTCTCTCACTTATATGGCAGCTCTGTTCTGGTCCAAAGTTTGCTGGAGAAGCTGTGCAGATAATTGCTGACAAAGGTGAAGAACACAGCCAATCTCTATCTCCTCCCCTCCCTCATCATAAACATGTAACCGGGGGCACAAAGGTGGAAGAAGCGAAGGCAGAGGCTCAGGAGGGTCAGATGGCAGAGCGAAGGACCAGACTGGGTCTCATGGCATGCACAGTACAGGATAAGGCAAGACTGCTGTCACAGATACTACATTACAATGCAATATTGACAGGCGAGAATGTTGCTATTTTTGCTATCTCGCACATCTGGGTTCACAGTACTGCCACATGACCCTGTACCTGCTCCCTGGAGCTGAACCCAAGACCCCAAATGGACTCTTGAACTGTTACTATAGTAACAGCGAGCAGACTGGATGTTGTGGAGAGCTCCAAGCCAAAGCGATACAAGGACAGGTAAAGCGCTAGGAACAGCAACAAAAACATATTAAAATGAAAATGAATACTAGGACACGAATACTGGCGCATCAGGCTGAGGTTTGCTTTTTAGAAACTAAAAATTGCTGCAGGAAACTCCGACACACCACAACCTCCTTTCTGGGCAAGAGTCAGAGTGGCCGCTCTGTGCTTAATACTTCAATTGCTGCAAAGAGAGCATGCACAAAGCCTGCAAAGACTGGAAAAATCTGTCATACATGATGTAAGATCTCTTGAGAAGTTTAACCCTTCACAAGTTTCACATTTCAGCACTGCCTCTGGCTGACTTCTCACTCCCGCACATCACTAAAAGGCATGTCTACAATATTAGCCTCATTTCTCACAAGTGAGGCAAACAGCCACGTTCAAATGTTAAGCTCACCCAAAAACGTGACGGATGCTGTTATTACTCCCATTTCATGCACAGTGTTTTGGCAACCAGCGGTACCTTCCCCTCCTCCTCAGGATCATTTCAACAGGATCAGACCTGAATTGCAACAAGGGCTCAACCACTTTTGCCACGGCTTTGCAGAGGGCAGTAACAGGGTCCGGTTTCCTTGCAGGTCAGCTTTCTTCAAGGGGCAACAGAGTGCCATATAAATATGGCAGAAACCATACAGTTAAGTAGCCTCACCTGCCGTTCTGCTCAGAGAATGGATAGGCAGATAATTAACGCAAATAACAAAAAAGCAAAGATTATAGGTCTTACTTGAAGCCTCAGACTGAAAAAGTATCATTGTGCTTAGAGGATGCTTAACCAGGCAAGCCTTCATCTGTTACCATAGCAACCCAGTACCCAGCCGCAGCCACTCAGAGATACTGGTGAGAGATTGCCTCCCCCAGAATTTTATAATGTAAGTTCAAGCCACGAAAATCGTTTCTCCATCGTGCAGAACTCTGCATTCACACAGATCTTACTCAAATGTAATAATCACAATTATTTCATCTACATTTCCAATTTAATTCTTTCCTGTTTGATACCTCTGTACCTGCTAAACATCTTAAATTGCACCATTTGATTAAACAGCTTCATTATAACCTCACTTCCTAACATTAACAGCTTTCTTATATTATGAGAACAGCTATATCAGATTTTTTTTTTTTTTTTAAGAGAAAATCTTAGCTTTTAGTGCTAGGGCAGAATCCAAATTTGCATTTGGATTGACAAATTTGATAAGAGTCACATTTTTCATCTGACCTCCATGTATTACAGACTACAATGAAGCCCTATTAGCAAATGTATCTGATCACCTAAAAAACATTCTGAAAGTTAATTTTTAAAAAAACTGATTGACTTTTTTTTTTTTAACATCAGTGATTCTGCCTGAAATCAGCAAGTTTACTGAAATACCCTTTTAACCTTAGCACTTCCATAAGAATTTTACTAGAGAGGACATGATTGGAAGTTGCATCTCTGATACTTCTCTAAATGATACTTGTGTCTTCTTCCGTTTAGGGTTTTGGTTTTTTTTTTTCTTATAGCATACTTCTGTCATTCTCTGGATGGCCAGATAACCAACACACAGCAGCAAGTCCATCAGCAAGATTTCGTTTCCCCCCTGGGCTACACCCATTTCCCTTCTACTGTATGAGGGACAGGGCAGGTAACTTGGAGGGGGACAGATTATAAAGCTGTAAATAAAGTTTATTTCAGAAGACATTCCTGCAGTTCCTGATGTACTTTCTCTGTATTATTCACAACTTTATCATGTTCCCTCATATTTATTATCTCCCCTCTAAGAACAAAGAATTCTCTTCTCTCATATACGTAATGACAAAAAAAATCTACA
Source organism: Eurypyga helias (assembly GCF_000690775.1). NCBI lineage: Eukaryota > Metazoa > Chordata > Aves > Eurypygiformes > Eurypygidae > Eurypyga > Eurypyga helias. The sequence goes on from NW_010256312.1 coordinate 9,739, forward strand.
AATTCTAAATTTTAATTCATGTAGGCAGCAAAGAAAGAGCCTCTAAGCCACCTGCATTCATTTAACAGCTTTTAAGACAGTTGTCAGAAAAATGATTACTTTATAGCCTTAAAGATTTCCCTCTCCAACTGAAATTGTAAGTTGGTCAGGAAGAAGGGCTGCCATATTTGCAGGTCTTATTGCAGAACTTGAGTCTCACACCCGGATTTCCTCAGAGTCATGAAACTTGCTGATATTTCCCTCTTCTCCTCTTCATTTATTTATTTTGACACTGAAGATATGTTTACAAACTACTGCCCAGGGGAGTTTTAACATTTGTAACAGGTGCCAGACACCTGGGCTCTGCATACAAACATTGGCTGCAAACACATATTACCCTTAAAAGAGGCGAGGAGCTGGTTTTTACCTTTGTTGTGCCTCCACGACTTGGATATACATGTGTGAACAAGCTGTACACTGGCTCAGCTAACTGCTGACAGCATCCCCCTTGACATCCTGTGTTTGAGCAGGGGCTAACACCTGGATTTCCCAGGGTATTTGCGGGTGCAGCAGCGCCACTGCAAGTCATCCTCCAGGCAGTCAGCTGAAAGCTCAAGCATGAGAAGGGGCTGCTGTAACCCACCTTGTAAATAAAGTCAAAAGTGATGAGCTTCTTGAGGACTTTTTCCTTGCTTTTAACCTGTTTGGCCACATCTAAATCACTGCTTGCGAGACATCAGGTAACACATGCTCCTTTACCCAGAGGCAGTGGGCAGAGCAGCCCGCAGCACCCGAGTCAGAGCCCGAGCACCTTGATGGGGTCCAGGGCAGTACACAAACATAGCACAAGGCTCAACATGAGGATCCGTCACAACATGCACCTTGGAAAGCGCATAATACTTAGCCTGCAGAACATGAAGAGTCTTCTGCCCCAGGGTTAAGGGAGGAATTGTGGGCTGTAAAAATGTTTCACAAGACTGAGAGGAAGGAAAGGAAACGTATCATATCTGATTATATATAAACATCTAAGGGTTGAGTTCAGGGTCATTGAGGTAAACAAACCCAAGTATTCAAGTATTGAAAAATATTAGTCAGACCATCTCTGTCTACAGACATTTAACATGTTAAAGCTGTTAGAGATCTCAAGATTTGTCTTTTTCTTCTTGATCTTCAGACTATGTCTCATTTTGACCAGAGGGGACAGGAATTTAATTTCTTTTCTTAATGAAAGTGACAAGTCTCACCAAAACCATGAAACCTGAAGTAACTGAAGTGTTAAGAAAATAAAATAAAGAAAACAAAGCAAAACCCAACAAATCTATCAAAACCTACAAAAAAAAAAAAAGCTGGTATTGCTGCGGGATCACAAGAAAAACAATTTCCCCCACTATTAGACATCTTCAGACATTAACCCTTACCTACCATCTCTGATCCTCAGAAATACATACAAAATGCACACAGCAAATAAATGAGTTTGGCCAAAACTGCTGCACTGTACCCGGTGAAGCAAAATCCATCTGTCCTAACACTGCAGAAGAACTTTTCAGGAGAACCCCTTTGTTAGTGGTTAACAGAGTTGCAATGTTTGACCAAGGGCAAAAGGAAGAAACAAAGAGGAATACGCCCCAAGCAGGTGAGGCAAATCGTGGGGGAAGCAAAAAAACCCTCCTTCCCCCAGCAATACCCTCTGGGTAGGTTCCTAGCATCTAAAAAAATAGATCAGTTAATAGAAGAATCCTGTTTGCTGTTGCTTACACCTCATTACTCTAAAATTCAAATAAAAGCCCTCCTTGCTTCTGCTCAGGGTTCTCTGACCTCCTTTTAAGAGATGTCCCCAAAACATCCTGTCAGTTCAGGGCCATGAGAGCAACACGGTTTGCATACTGCTGTGAGACGGACGGGATGGAGGGCAGAACCTAGCCACAGCTAAGCACCTATTTTGCACCACTGGGTTTTCTCCTTCAAGTCTCCCACAGTTTCTTTATTGCATTACTGTGTTAGAAATTGCAATTTAATAGCATTGGTTTTGTTTGCATTGACTGCTCTAATGAACACAATCCGATTACTGCCCTGCCACCGAGAGATTGAACCTGGCGCTGGTCAACTTTACTTCTGTCACTCATCATTAGGCAGCTAAAATGTTTTAATTGAAATAACGGCTTGAGACCATAATGCCTGTAAGGCATTATAGATAAGGATTGTAAGCAAAATAAAAACCAAAACACCAATAAAAAAAAAAGCAAAACCAACACTGGCCCAGGGTCTGTCTGGGTGAGTTGAGGTGATACAGGCATTTTTTGTAACTTCCCTCACATTATGGAAAGGTCAAGGAATTTTGCTCTTGTGAATAACACTACCCCTTTACAAATTCGAGGGACATGCTCAGAATTTAACAGGAGCACTACAACAGAGATAGCTCAGAGCATGCTGCCTGAAACTCAGTTCACATCGGGCTGGCACACTGCTGTCAACAATGGTGGGCATGAACAACAGTCAGTTTTCCTGCCTCATTTGCTTCCTTAGTTCTCTGCAAGACAAGGTACAAAGCATCCAGATTGCTCCAACAGTTGCCTAGGTGACAATACTTCTGAAAAGCAAAGGGCTTTTTTTCCAGGGTAACAAGACCCTGCAACCTGAAAATACCTTTTATTAGCTTAGCCCCTCACCTACACCCACAGGCTTTCAGGGTGAAGGTAACCTTTTAACTTCTCTAATTTGGGCCACCTTTACTAAGGTACTTTAGATATCTGGCTCAATCTCGAGGAAGAAAGACAAAAAAGTTATAGTTCATAACCTAAAAACATGGTAGAGTTTGGTCTCTGTAAATTGTCACTCTTGGGTATTCTCCATGCCTTACCTTCACGTGCTGAACAGTACAGTGAAAGGTGTCAATGCAACTCTTTGCTGCTGCAAGTATTTTGACCATGGGGGGAGGTATTCTCTCTTCCTAAGCTGTGTCACTGTGCAGCAATGAATGCCATTAAAAAGACTATCCCCTACAACATTAGAGGACTTAAAAAAAAAAAACCCACACAAAACAGTTTCAAAAACCCCAAGGAGCAAAAAAAAAAGACGTTATCAAGCTGCTTGTCTGCTTAAAACGTACATTTACTTAACTTATTTCTATAAAGGACGGAACATTTCTGCCTAGGATACAGCACTATCAAGAAATACAACTTATTTCTGCTAGCATTTCATTGTCTAGCCGAGGCAATGATTTTTTTCTGCCTGAGAGCTGGTTCTGTAACCCTGTCAGTGAGGTCAATAAGAGCATCCCCATGAGTTAATGCAACTTTACATGAGTATAAACTCTAGTCCCAACTTTCCGTGACCTCTTCCCCCTGGCAGTGCTCCATGGTACTGAGAGCAGTATTTATTAAGCAGAGTTCTTAAAACCAGCATTAAAAAACAATCTGTGTACATTTGTCCCAGGCATCACACCTGGTTAAGTGATAAAGAGCTGGGCCAGTTATGAGTAAAAGGGGCAAAGTGGTGGTGACTTAAGCTCAAGCCCTGCCAAGCATGGCATGGAGACAGCTTGTTGCGTTCGGGTGGAAACCCAGTGCCTTCAGTGCAGTGGTGCCCAGGCTCAAGCACTCAAGCCACAGCTTTTCCGACCTTGCCCAGGGCTTCCCTTTAGTTTCCATCCCATTTTTGCATCTAAAGTTTTCAATGAAACTTCAGATCGACAAAACTGGGCACCCCAGCATTTCAAAGGATGAGTATTTCTAGTATCAACCATTTACTCACTGTTCTGTTCATGTCTTACATGGGGAGTGGTACACCCATTCAATGCCCACCTCACACTTCAAAAGGACGAGTCAGAAGTCTGTTTCTCAGATCCAGTCAGGTAAAAAAAAAAAAACAAAACAAACCCAACCAAAAAAAAACCACCTAAAAACAACTCTAACACATTCTGCATGTCTTCTGTTATGGCCCCAGGATATAATGAAGAGTTAAAGTTAATTGCAGTGTTATTATCATCATTATTATTATCATCATCTGTACTGCAGTATTATCTCACACTTTTAATCCCAGGATCTCCTTTGGCATAGGCCAACCCTTTCTGACAGTTTACAACCTAGGCTGCCTCAAAACACAACACAGGGAAGAAACAGAGATAAAGGAAACTGGAAGGCAAAGCAGCACTACAACAAACAGCGTAGCACTGGAACAAACAAAGCTTAGCATAATGAACTGGCTGAGGAACTACATGGTACTTTACTAAAAGCAACCTTTTAGGCATTACTATTACAAAGAGATACACAAGCATACAAAGTGCCAGCCAGATTTACTCTGAAGAAGGGTTTTGCTTTCCATACACAGGAGTGTGGGAAAAAAAGGCTAAGCTCCTTCTGGAAAATTTTGCAAAATTATGCAGCAGTTGCCTCAGAAGAGAAATGCTTATCTGTTTTGCTAAGTCTTACATGTTCTCAAGCAATGAATTCATTTTTTCAGTCCCCTGAGAAAAGTAAATGATCAAATAGAAGATGTGAACTTAAAAAATAAACAGACTGTCATTCTCATATCTTCACATTAAAGAGTAATGTGTAATTTCCTAGATTTCTCAGTGTCTGGTGACTCTCAGGCATCCATCTAGAGAAGGTCACTTCTCATGGCAGCTAGCAAAGCCCCCAGCAGAGTCACCATGCCCACATTCCACGTCTACACAATTTGTTTCATGTTTTCCTTGATGAAGGAAGGTGAAGGAAGCACAGAGGAAAAGAGAAGTATCTAAGGTGTAAAATAAAAGAATTTACTCTCTTTCCACATATGAGGATTTGTGCTCACCAGTTAGCATAACTCACTGATTCAGCCTCGGGCCAAGCTAGCCTCATATAACTCATATTGAAACGAAAGAGACGTCTTGCTCCAATATTTAATGCATTCAAACACAGAACTATCACTCAAGCAAACAGGATGCAAATTTATATGCAAGCTATCCAGGTAACCATGATGCATAGTATGAACCGGCTGTTTGATCAGCTGTTGCCGTGTGCAGCCAACCGAATAGACTGCATTCAATGTTTTATATATGAATTATACCATCAAGATAAAGACCAGCTGGCTAGGAGGCTACAAAGGCATCTTTCTTCCCCACAGCCGTCACTCCCAGCTGAGTTATATGGTGGGAAATGAAAAACACGAAGGTAAGATGAACAGGTTTCCAATGAATTAAAACTTCATGGAACTCTTCAACCACCTGAATCATGAAGTACCAATCAGTGGTCACCACTGTAACCTAATCCTTGTAACTGCAAGATGCCAGAGGCTCTAATGAACTGCAGCTAGGCACAACAGTGTTAAGTCAGCATTAAAAATTAGCGCATCTATGATGTATTTTGCCATATACACCAGCTATCACAGGTAGCTTGTGAGATCTCAGACTTTCTAGACAGCCTTTCTTCCGGGCACGGTCCGCCCTTTGTGCTCTCCCACTCTGTCCCCTGCCCTCTCTTGTTCTGCACAAACACACACAGACACCACCCCACCCCCCCCATAAAAATCCTGATGCATGTCATCTCCTTGAGCAGTTCCCTGCTCTCCATCTATAGTTGCTACTAGCTGCAGAGTCCTGTGGGGCTGTGGGTGGTGTAGGGACAGCAGCCCCACATCCTGGCTACGGAGCTGGGAACATCTGTCTGGCAATGGGGGCAGCACAAAGAAAGACAGGGGAGAGAAGAGTAGGTGGGGGAGAAGACAAAGATGGCTTGAATTCCCTTGGGCAGCTTTGTCCCTGAAAATATTTCGCTCTCACCTTGGACGCTGGGTCTTCCTATAAATTACATTATCACTGTTCCTTGACTAAGTCAATGCAACTCCCCTGTGGCTTGATGGGCACTTTCCAGCATCCCCTTTTTTGCCAACCTAGCCAGAACTCAGGGTCTCCACAACTGAGATATTGATGTCCATTCCTCTTTCCATTCCCTTGCAGCACTCCATCCCCAAATAACGGTCATAACAATGGTCTGTGGAGCAAATACAATTTCTAAGGGACCTCACACTGACATTACTGTTAAGCAAGCAGTTGGAACAGAAAACTGACAGGACAGAAAAGATCGTGAAAAATACAAGTGCATGGGTGGGTTATTTCAAAGAATACTAGACATTCATTGTTTAAATACCAATGTGCTGTAGTGCCCTCACATTGACCAATGAAATCAGAAGGGGAAAAAAAAAAATCAAACCCAACTTTAAACCAGGCACATACAACATTATAAAATTATAAACCTTAGGCACAAATCAGCCTGTAAGGAAATCTAGTCAGTTAGATGAATGATCACATATTGACAAACCATCTCACAAGGCAACAAGAACCTTAAAATCTGGCATAAGTTTAAAAGGATGAAATAGGTTATCAGCCCAGAGGAAAATCATATTAAGTTCATAAAAGACTATATAAAAATTAAATTATTGAAACTAATGAGATGCATGGAATTTCCTCAAGAAACTGATGCCCAGCTGAAGCTCTGGAGTCCTCATCACATCACAGGAAAGACATGGACCTGTTGGAGTGGGTCCAGAGGAGAGCCACAAAAACAATCAGAGGGCTGGCACACCTCTGCCATGGGGACAGGCCAGGAGAGTTGGGCTTGTTCAGCCTGGAGAAGAGAAGGCTCCAGGGAGACCTTATCGTGGCCTTTCAGTACTTGAATGGGACTTATAAGAAAGATGGAGACAGACTTTTTAGCAGGGGCTGTTGCGACAGGACAAGGGATAATGGTTTCAAAGTAGAAGAGGGCAAATTTAGACTAGATATAAGGAAGATTTTTTTTTTTTTTTTTAAGCAATGTGAGTGTTGAAACACTAGAACAAGTCACTCAGAGAGGTAGTAGGTGACCTATCCCTGGAAACAGGCAAGGCCAGGCTGGATGGGGATCTGAGCAACTTGATGTACTTGAAGATGTCCCTGCTCATTGCAGAGGGGGTTAGACTAGATGACCTTTAAAGGTCCCTTCCAATCCAAACTGTTCTATGACTCTATGATTCTATGAATGACGACTGATTTCAGAAACGTAACTGACAGCTTCTTAAGTGCATCAAGACACACTGTAAAGGAAAACAAAAAGAAGCTCTTCAATAGACCACGGCATTGCTCAGCAAACTTTTATAACCATGGTAAACTTCACCATTGTATCAGTGCACTGTGTGAAGTAGCTGCTCCAGAACTGAGACAAACCACAAAGGCAAGCGACTCCTATTCTGGGAAGGGGCAGTGAGACAATATGGCTTTTTATCTTTAAATAACAGAACTACTTAACTACAGTTGCCAGTTGTGCTATAGAGAAGGAAGCTGAGACAGTGGGAAGCATGCCAAAATCACCCAGATTTTTTACATACAGAATAGTAACTTCTGAAGAAGGAAAGGCTTCTCAATTGACTAAATTATGCATAAGACCTAACTCATTGTCATTAGCTGCTGTGTAAGATACGTAAACATAGAGCAAACTCTCCGCTGGTTTATGATCCTACAAGCAGCACTGGAAGTTCACCTCCGGGACTACCACGGCTGTGTAAGCCTGCAACACCCAGGCTGCCTACTTAGGTAATACAAACGTGACTACTTAGCTGTTGCCACAGTTCTCCACATTTTGATAACACTACCTCCACTCATCACTTGTCCTTAAGCCCTTGCGGAGTGTGGAGATCCCATTAGACAGCCTGAACACTCTCAGGAAGGAGCCAGAGCACTGGGCTGCTCTGGGACTGCAGGTACCAGCATTCGACCCACACTCGTATCTCTGTGGTGACTGATGTCTTTCTATTTGCTGGAGACTGACACTATGGTCACTCGCTACCAGGTGAGAAATCTGCTGAATCCCATGTATTTAAAACTGCTCCTGTCCTTCATGATGCCAAGGAGTAAAATGAGTAAATCAAAACACATAAGTACACGGAATGAGATCTTTTAGCAATCTCTTAGTGGTACAAAAATATTTTAAAAAAAAGTAGGCAAGGAGAAGACACGGAGGATGGAGACAGGATGCAGTGCCTATTTGTGGTCAGAATGATCAAGTAAGTTATTTTAAACTGAGTCTTCATGGAAGAACAGCACAAAATTGAAAAGCTTACTCTTTCCGTGTTACTACCTTTGACCTGCAAAACCAAAAGTATCCCAAGACAGCAAGTTTGCAGTGTCCGTCTTAACAAATAGTGCAGAACAGCAGAAGTTCTGCAGAATAAAACAGCTGTATCCTGAACACCCAATACCTGTACTATATGGATGAAAGTGGCTTTATTTGAGACTAGCTCTTGTATAGGCTGAATAACCCATTAGGGCTTAGACCTCAAAAGGTGAGCTCCTAGAGCACGTCTTCCCATTTGGTCTCGTGCAAAGAGGAATCCCACGCATATCCCCTAAGCCTGCTCTGCAGTGCACACACCATAGAGCAGTAAGCAGGGTCAATCAGGAGATTTGCCCAAGGTACACATTTGACCCAAACTACTACACTAACAAAGACGAGTACCTACCACCACCTGCAATGTGATAAGGTTATAGTCCAGTGCTAGCCTAGACTGACAAATCTAACAAACAAAAATCACCACTGCAGGTGGTTGTCCATGTAACCAATGCACTGATCTTCCTTGCAAAGAACTTTCAGCCTCTTCTGTGTCTAATCTTGCTTGTAAAAAAAGAAAAAATGCAATTCAGCAGTAGAGATAAAAAAAAATCCTGTGGACTTTGCAGACTGTGACCCTAATATCAACTGCTACACACAAAGTTGGGTTCCGCAGAAGTTATTTCCATAATAGCTACCTTGGAACCCTGGGCCAAAGTTTTGCCACCCTAACTCACTGGGTTTACCCCTTCCAGGGTGATTTTCACATTTTACTGAAAAGACTCAATGAACTTTCCCTAACACCACCCTTTCATAACGGTTAAACAACCTAATGTAAAAGTTCTTCTTAATGATGCATCACTCTGAGCCTTGGGAGATGAGATGGCTCCTGCAGGTATACTGGAAAGCTTCTTATCAAATCAGCTTTCAGACCAATTAGGAGGTATCAGTCAGTGAATTACAAGTACTGTCCCTGCTGCCTAGGATACCAAACTATTTCATAACATTATGCAGCTGCTTTCTGTCCTGTTTACTGTGTATCGCCAAGTTATTTGGGGGGGGGAAATCTAGAAGTCAAATGTCAGGCTCCACCTAACACCTGCATACTCCTTTGCGGTAGGCATGAGAGTAGTTGAAAACAAAAAGAACCACCCTGACAGCAGATACAGAGATAGACGACTGAAAATGTGAAGAGCGAGCTTCATCATGTCAACTGACAGGGAAACTTCCTGGATTCCCTTGCCCGAGTGCATAGAAGAGAGGGTGGTATCCCTTAGAGAGGGTCGCAGTCCTCCCACAGACAGCTCCATTCCTTTTCATCACACACAGCTACTTCATCCATGCTCACATTTTATTGTGGACTGGGGTTTTTTTCCTCTCCAAATGGACATCTAGTATAGAACTGCTAGACTAGTACTGTTACCCAAAAAAATATCCTTTCAAAGGAGAAGAATTATGACACTGTAAATTACTACCAGAGAGTAAAAAGAAACAACTAACTAGTGGAGGTTATGCATCTCAGGCAGACTTCTCTTACAACATGTCTGTTTTGAAAAACAATTTTGCCCTCTGCTTCAGTCTATTTTAAAACAGACTGAACATCTTCAGATAATAGCCCTCAAAACACCTGTCCTGTTTGGGGATTTTTTTGGGTTGGTTTGGGTTTTTTTAAGTAATTGAAACTGGCTCAGAGATGCTGTGAGAGCTACTGTAATTATACAGCATATTAAATCGTCACACAAATACAAAGCAAGGCTTAAGAAGAGTACAGAGCACAGTGGTATGTCAATAACACAGGAATAAGTGTTTTAGAAACATACCATGTCAACAGAAACACGTTATCTTACAGTAGGTTTTGGTTCTAAACTTACAGGAACATAACGGTTTGCTTGTGAACAAGAAAACGCTAAGCATACTTCAAATAACACTCACTATAATTAAGAAAAATCCATTAACCTCACTTCGGTCGTAAAATCTGTGCACCAGGAATTTAAGAGAAGCACTTATTAAGTGGGACTAGCATAACATTAGGATAAAATCTGACAACTGATAACTTCTTTGGAAACAAAAAAAGGAAAGAGGTCCCCAGGGCAAAAAAACAGGGACACGAAGGCACTTCAGAAAACATATGGAGGAAGTTTTTAAACAAAACCCCTGAACAGATTCCAAGATTTGATTTTAAGAAAACTTCTGTCACCGGCATCTCAGTTAAGAAGACAAGCAAGTTTGATGACACAACCTCAAAGTTTTCTCATAGTCGTTTCCATCCTTGTGCTTGAGGAGTCGTTCAGAGCAAAAGACATGGCTCAGAGCAAACAGAAGAACCTGTCGTGGCACAGGACCCAGGCCTATGAGGACCTTTTCTGTTTCTGATATAAATATTCTTTAGTACCAGGCATACTGCATACAATGTATGGCTACGCATTTTCAATTACACATTTTTAAGTTGGGAAATTTTCTTTTAAAATATTCCCTTTTAATCTATACCATTCACAAACATTTCAAACACCTCCAGCAGAAGTTTCACCCAAGAAACGGAATCTACTCCTGAGTAAATCCTCCTGTTCCTCAAAGGTGTGCACTGTCATCAGCTGCATTTATATAATCTGAAATCTTCAGAGAAACCACACACCATTTTTTTAGACTTGAAAGAAATTAACAAAGACATTTTTGAGTAGATTTTTACTACGTAACATTTAAATTAGCCAGTTGAGTTTTATTCTTTGCTTTTCAACAAACCTACAATAAAGGACACTGAAAATGATTCAGCAAAGAAAGTGGTATCTGATAAAATAACAGTCCCTTCAGAGTAGAAGAGGGACTGTCAGGGTTGTGAATGCCTCTGCACTGCTATTCCATTATCAGGGTTGTTTGTTTTTTTTTT
>NW_010256313.1:3316-3623 GCF_000690775.1 Eurypyga helias
CAAAAAAATAAAAAAAAAAAAAAGGAAAAAAACAAAAAAAAAAAAACCAAAACAAAAAAAACCCAACATACACAACATGTAAATTATTGCACAAGAGAAAGGCTCAAAGTTTGCGTAAAATGCAATAGTATTGCCCCGATACAGATCATGCATTCAAACGGTGAGAACAAAAAGAAAATAAACAGGGTGTGCTGGTGACAAGCACTTTCCAAATATCCTTAGCTTCCATGACTTCCATCACAAGGGACTAGAAAACCTCTACGGGGATGCAGGATGGGGAAGGGACTGGGGCGGGGGGGGGAGGAGA
>NW_010256314.1:0-35351 GCF_000690775.1 Eurypyga helias
CAGGGCTCAGCGCTGTGACGTACTGGCACGCGACGCGACGCGACGTGACGCACGTGAAGCGACGCACCTGAGGCGGCGCGGCGAGACGCCCAGTAGGGTTTGCGTCAGTTCAATTTCCTCTGTCTTTTTAGCACATTAAACCAGCCGGTTGAGGTTTTGGCATAGCCGGGAAGGCGTCGGTTTCACACCCCTGCCGGGAGCGTGCTCGGACCGTCCGTGTTGGGGTTGTGTCTTTGTCGCGCGGGGCTGAGGTGGGTTTCGATGGAGCCATTTTTATATGCAGTCGGGACCCAGCTCAGTGGGTCACGTGTGATAGCGTTATCTGAGGGAAAACACCGGGTTAAGTTAGTGATGATGGGAGCTTAGTACATCGTGCTGGTAACACTTAATGAGTGAGATGTACATAGATGTTTGAGGGCTCAAAATAGTGTGTTACGTTCACAGAAAGTGAAATAAACGGTTACATATGCTGAGGCAGAGGACCTTAAACCTCGTGAAATTTCAAATAGAAACTCTGCTGGTGGACCTCATTTATCTGTTTACTAATGCTACCGCTGTAGAACATGTTAAAAAGCTTCATATTAATCTGCTTAAGTAGATAAAACAAGAATTTGCTGAGTAATTTCTTTATTTCTTCATACTGTCTTCATTGCTAATGTTCTGGCCGTTACCCTGAATTAGTCTCTCAGGGTTTGGAACTGGTTTTAAGTTTAGGCAGCAGCAGTAGTGTCCTGTTCATGCAGGGCAGCTCCTTTCTGCTGTGCCTGCGGTTTTTTCCATGACTCTGGCCATTAATGTATGTATTTATTATTTTCAGGCACAAAGCAAGTACGTACACAGTAGGTTACACGAGAAAATGATGTAAATGTTACTGCATCTATAACTGCTGTTCCTTTATTTCTCATGTAGTGATAAAGACATGTGATCTCTACAGCAAAAGTGTGTGCTTTTCTGCCAGCTGGCCAGATGCCTTAAGGGAATAGTAATAAATGAAGCCCAAGCAAATGGCCGCCATCTGGGTAAAACTCAACTGAGCTCGTTTGGATGAGGCTTCAGGGTCATGCCAACGAAGTGGACTTTAATGGTAAGAGGCATCTGTAAACATACAATTTCTCCTTAAATAAAATCGCACTTGATTGAGTGCAGGTGCAAAAAGCTCGTGGTATTTCTAAACTAGATATAATGCAGTGATTTTTAAAGATAATCATTGTTTACATGTATAATCAGCTCTCCCATGCCCATCTTGCAAAACAGCCTTAAAACCAGAAGGATGCTATTAAAAATAAGTAAAAAGGAAAAGGACATGGAGCAGCCTTATAAGGAATGCTCTATCATTTTTATTAGTACCATATTATACCAATGTTTTGCTAAATACTTGCATGTTTTGTAAGACTTTAAGATTTTTGAATGCAAAACAACTTTTCCACTTACAACATGAGGTGAGAAGTATGTGTATTTTTAGCAGCTACAAGGTAGTGTATTATTCAAGGTTTCATTCTTGCTTTAGTTGAATCCATATTTAGTTTTTCTACTTCTGATTGCTAAAATTTACTGTTGTTACAGAATATTTTAAACTTTCTCAAGCCATCCATATTTCAGCAAGATACAGGAGGCATTGTAGTTTTGGATCTCATTCAGTGAAGACTTAGCTTTGAAAAGATAGTTGCTGATTTTTGAAGTTAATACAATGCATGACTCTTGGCATGTTCAGTTACTTTCTGTTTTACTTTACTCCAGTCTGTGCTTGATGGTAAATGTTTCTTTGAAAGAACTACTTAGTATATGTGTGTGTCACCTGTAACACAAGGAATCTTACTTTACTCTAGCTGTAGTTCTGAGTCATTGGATTATCTTGCAGTTGCTTGACTGACCACAAGTGTTCCATACAAAGCTGTTAGTCCTGGTATAGTTTTTCACTAGTATGAATATTCTTACTTTCTCTGTATGCATATGAAAGTGCTGCATGTTTCAGGAAAACAAACAAACCCAAACCTGCATCTGTATAATCAGAATCATAGAATGGTTTGGGTTGGAAGGGACCTTAGAGATCTAGTTCCAATCCCCTTGCCATGGGCAGGGACACCTTCCACTAGACCAGGTTGCTCCAAGCCTCATCCAGCCTGGCCTTGGACACTTCCAGGGATGGGGCATCCACACCTTCTCTGGGCAACCTGTTCCAGTGCTTCACCACCCTCTCTGGGAAGAATTTCTTCGTGATATCCAATCTAAACCTCCCCGCTTTCAGTTTAAACCCATTACCCCTTGTCCTGTCACTACAGGCCCTTGTAAAAAGTCCTCTCCCAGCTGTTGCTGTTGATAACACATAAACCTACACACAGTAAAGACCATAAATAAAAAACTTAAATTCCTAGTTCTTGCTTCATATTGCATGTTCTTTGACAGATTCTGACAGTACAGTGGCAACTGTGCTAGCATTGCCATTTCCTCCCCCACAGGCACACGGGCTAGATGGATTTCCATTTGTGCCTTTTTCTTATCTGTAGGGGGCTTTGTGCCTGAACTGGAACTCAGCCCTGTGTGTATGTCCAGGAAGAGACTGTTTCTGCCAAGTGCAGTTAAATTTTCTAGCACCTTACAATCACAGAGTACTGCCTCAGCTGGACTTGCCATGTATTCACCCTTTATGTTAACAGAACTGTGCCATAAGTGAGGAGTCCTGTGGCTCATAAACAGCAGCTTTTCCCGCTGAAATAAAGGGCTCATCCTTCTCCTTGAGCCAGTGGGAGCTGTGCTAAGCTTCTCAGCTGGAAGTCACTCCTTGCATCTTGCAAGAGACTGATTTAAAAATCATTCCTTTGAGGGCAGCTGGGGTGAAGAATTTGTTTGGGAATTATGCTGATGCCCCTCAATACTATGCACTTCCTTTTAAAATCCAGTTACCATAACAACTGTACAGTACCTTTACTCTCAACAAAGCACTTTTGTGTGTGTATTAGGAAGCTTGCACTGCAGGAGAGAAGCTGAGTTACTTTCCCTCAGGAAACAAACCATATGACATGCAAAATGCCAGGGAATGAAGAATACAGATTGGAAGTATAAAACCACACAACAAATAGAATAGCTTATACCCTCTCACAATTCATAATGTTGGGGTGTTTTTTTTCCAAATAAAAGGGAAGATTAAGTCAAACTGTACCATTAATAGTGTGAAGGCATCATCAGTAGGACAGGTCGTTATGGCAATGGTTCTGATAGATTTTAAGTTCTGAAAGGGTTGAATGCCAGACCCTGGAACCCTTGGGCATATGTAATTAGTCATCACTAAGAAATCTGTAGATGCCACGTTTATGTCCTCTACTAAGATCCTGTTGAATGGTGCTGGTTGGCAGATAGAATGTAATAATGATCAGTGGAGCTTGTGCTGAGCTAATAAATTTTATATTCAATAAAGCCAATATGCAGATTCTTATTTCCCACTGCAACTGAATAATAGTTGCAATTTTATACCCTCCGACGCATTATCATCATTAGTATTATTATCCCATTTCTGCACATGTTACAATAATCTTTTCCCTCTAGCTTTGTGTCATGTGGCAGATCCACTAGTATATGTTGATCAGCTGCTGGTTTAAACGAATGGAGAGCTTCCCAGTAGTGATGGTGGCCATACTCTAATGACCCCGTACTACTGTACAGTCACCACGCTTTGTTATCACAATGTAATTCCAAGTTGTCATAGTGTTCTTCATCAGTTTTAATGTCAGAGAGGTCAAACATTTCAGTCTGAGATGTTTTTGTATTAAGAGTAGAAAAAAGAACTGTTGCTGGATACTATCTTTAAAAAAAAAATCAACAATCAAGTTACTTTTTTGTTTTGTTTACCCTTTATTGTGCTTAGCTTTATTTCACTGACTGAATTGGTTCAGTGCTATCAAATCAGGCATTGCTATCATATGCATAGTTCCTGCTTAAAAGAATTGTTTGGATCAAACAGGAGACAACAGACCTTCCATTTATTTATGAAATTGTTGGAGAAAAAAGAAGTATTTTTATGTGTTTATGCAGCTGTGGTAATTTACAAACAGTTGTTTCTCTTACATATTTGCAATGCAGAGTTGCTAATATTGTATATCTTTAATAATTTTGTAGTTTAGGGGCAGATGTAAAGGCTTGAGTTTCCTGTAATACTTGAAAAATAGTGACTTTTCAGGGTCAAACACTGTTAAGACTTTCAGCTCAAAACGGAACATGCTAGCTAGTTCACATTCGTGAGCTGTACACCGGTAGGATGCAGCTCCCCATTGAGCAGCTAACTGTAGCTTCAGGTTCTGCAATTTCTAGGAAACCATGTCAAGGAACTTGAATATTCATCTTACAGAGTAGATAAATACTTTTGTTAGTTTGTGTCTGCTTTTTCCTGCTAACGGAAGATAATCCTTACATGATCTAGCATAACTTGTTTATAAAATAAACCCACAAAGTGTCTTCTTGCATGCCAGTGTGTGTTCTTAACTATTCACATGAATGCAACTTCCATACTATTTATAAAATACGATGTTAATACACCTGTGGAATGTTAAAACTACTCCTGGCATTTACACCAGGCACTAGTAGTTGCAGCATCATAGTATAATTATTTTTTCACTACAAGTTTATTGGAATGATTCATAGTAACTCAGTCTTATTGCTAACAACCATTTCAATAGTGTTTAAAATGCTCTGGACTGTTCTGCTGATAAAAAGAAATCCACTGCAGTCTAGGGACATCAGAGAATCCTTTTATGCTACTGTGCAAGCAAGTAGAATATTAAATATTCATTTGAAAACCAAAAAGTTCTCTGAGAATGGAAATGAATTTTTATGTCATAACGTTGCATAAGTTTCCTACATTAGTAAAAAAAAAAAATAAGTTGCTTAAATTCGTAATAGACTTAATTATTCTAAGAAATCAGAATGCCCCTTCATCTTGATAGGGGAGGCTTAATGCAGTTTTTGGTGACTGGATCAATTTTGGCAATGTCCAAAATTTGTGGTACCTGGTTGCAGAGCAAAATGCACAATTCTTCAGCATCTGTACTTCTGGAACCTTTCACACACATGCAGAGTACATATCTCCGTTGGGATCCGGAGACCCTGAGGTTTATTTTGTAGTCCTAGCAGTTGGACTAGTCACTTAGAAGGGGGGAGGGAGACCTGGTTTTAATTAAGCTCAGTGCCTCTGCTCTGTTTGATCCTGACTTTCACAGTATGGAGTTGTGACACTGAAGCACAGATCTCGCCGGAGCTGTGCCTGTGCTCATGTCTAGGTTCAGCAACTTGAACATTCAAGTACATGGCAGCTTTAAGCACTTACTTAGTGACACCGGCATCTTCTTTCAGGTCACTAATCTTGGCAGAAAACAGCTTTTAAATTAATGCTTGGGAGCCTGAATTCTGCACAACTCAATTTTTAGGCAGGTCTAAAAGCCTTACTGGATCGTGCTTGTTAGTCTGGATAAAAATTTTGTAGCCATAATTTTTCAAAGTTTCATCTGTTGAGGATCACTATAACTTGGTTTAGTCTTGAGAGGAGACTTACCAGGTTTTAAAATACTTGGAAGTATTTGTGTTTCGTGTATCGCATATAAAGATGAAGCAAAACAGTTAACAGCACGTTGTCCAGCAGACTGAGATGTATCTGAAATGCAGATACTACTGATGTTTTTTTAAGTCTGTTACTGTCAACTTGTTGAAAATGACTTGGTAGTTTAGAATTTTTTTTCATTAACACGAATAAGGGTAACATTTAGTCAACTATTTTAATTATCAGAGGAATTTCAGGTTTTTAACGGAAAATATAAAATGCTCATTAATAGTGAATAAATTGAAAGTATATTTCCGCTCTGTCATTTATAATTACTTTCCAATTTGCTTTAAGGTATCTGTTATTCTCAGTAGTTCAAAGCAGATCACAATGATCAAAAATTGGCTGTGAGCAATTGTAAACACTGTCAGTCCAATTGAGATGTAAAAAGATAAATCCTCAAGGCAGCCCTGCAGTTATCTTTTGTGGCAACTGATGATTCATTTATTTCAATGAAGCACTGGAAATTGATACCTTTTCTGCTAGAAAATAGAGTTTTCAGTGGATCAGTGTTTTAGTGAACCTCTGTAAGGAAATTCCTCAGCATCTTTGCTACAGACCCCCTGACAGCAGGCACTGTACACCCCTGTTGCCAGGTGCTGGAATCCACGCTGTTAGGAACAGGGTACCTTCTTTCCAGTGCAACAACTCAGGTGACTAGTTACACGCTAATTCTTTCTACTGTGCAGCACAGAGTGGGAGTCTTGTGCCAGGCACTACTGAGAAAGACCGGTATGTGGTTCCTGGAGCAGTAAATCCATGTGAAAGCTGCAGACAAGGGGCTCTCTCTGAGGTGCATGTTACTTTTCTGTCACTGAATAAACTTCACTGCTAGACGGAGAGATGTGTGGAGGCATAAGGGATATTAAAAGAGAGTTATATTTAGGGAGTAGTCCAGTTGTTAGGCAAAAAGGAATGAAGCAAGCAATAAAACTGAAGTAAAGGGCCAGTTTGCTTAGAGCAGGGAAAGTCTGGTTAAATCTGTGCGTCTGGGAGAAGGAGGGAAAGATGGGAAGTACCAGGATGTCCAAATTTGCTTCCTGTTGTGGTTCATACTGCCTGTAACCTGTGATTTTTACCTGTTCTTTCTTTTCTTTTTTTTACAGTCACTTGCCCAGAAAAGGGGAGGCATTGCCTAACTTCTGGTACTTTGGGGACAGCCGTGTTTGCTGTTACAAATTTGCTGTTAGAAATCATGGCAGTTAGGTGAGAGAATTGTACCTTGCCTGTTGTCCTTACCCAGTGTAACATTTTTTTTCAGGACTTGCTGCCTGAGAGTGGCTCTGAGTGCCTGTACCCTTGGTCATCATATCTTAATGCAGTGCTTAGTTTGCAGATTTTTCTAAACCAGACAAAAGTAGTAGTTCTGCAGTCAGCGAGCAGTGAGCATACAGTACTTAAGAAAAACACACAGAACTGCTTAAAAAAACACAGTCGTTTACCCATTTGAATTTAATCCCACAGAAAGTGTTGGTGGACCAACATCTGCAGAAAGTAACTGCTTTCAAAAAAAGATTCACCTGGCCATTCTAAAACTTGGTTAGAAATATTTGACACTGGTATGTGCCTTCCACGTGTTCACATCCTTTAATGTATTTGGCATTGTATTTTTGCATTTCTGTGCAGATATGAATGTGTGTACAGAAAAAAAGAGCCTTTTCTACTTAATGCAAGCAATTTTATTTATGTTTAATAGTTTGTTGAATACATATTTTAATTGTTAGAGGATACTCAAATCCACAAGAAATTAACTTAACTACCATTTAATTTACTCTAAACCAGATTAATCAACAAATGTATGAATAGGCAATTATTACCTCTTTACAAATGCTGTTGCCAGCAATAGAATTCAGAAGGAAGAACGCAAGAGTTGAGAGTCACTGTGCCATTTGGGAAATGTGTGGAACCATAGAACTGACATTTCAGAATGTACCACATACCACTCCAGCAAGATCACTATGTAATGCAGAGTTCAGTGCCATGTTAAGGTATTATGTACTTTATTTTAGCAACTCACGTAGTCACAAAGACCTCTCGTGATAAATACAAACCAATCGAGTTGCAAATTACTGCTTGTGAAATAAGAAAACATTTATTAAAATTAAAACACTGTTGCTGTTGCTCGCTTAATTACATTTCTCATCTAGTAACGTAAGGTACTTTATCCACTGTTTACATCAAAGACTAACCACTCAATGATATTCACAGAGGCAGATGCTGGAACATCTGAACATACATGGTTTGTGTATTGTGCAACTACTTCTATTACTGTAGTATTTATCTTCATAAAACTTCTTTTTTCTCAGGTAATTACTTTTGAGTCTGGTATATGTGTTGGTCTGATGAGGAAGTCATTGTGGAATGGTATCTTTGTTCTTCTTTCACAGACAAAAGTAACGTGTGTTTAACTTAAATTAGAACTCATTAGAAAATAGTGACTCTCAACAAAATATGATTTAAAAAATTGGGTAACAAAACTAAGAACTTCCTGAGTGAGATTTTTTTTTTGCTGTAATTTTAAATTCCTGTTCTTTAAGGAAAGGCAAGTATTCTGCAAAAGCAAAGAAAATTTGTGACGGACTAACCCATCAAAAGAAATATTTTCATTCGGCTATAGTTTAAGTTCAGAAAGTTCCAAATTATCAAGGTTGTTGCTCTCCCCCCAGAGTAGTTTCAAAACTATTTTAAAATACTTGCGAGTTCTTAGAATTAACAGGGTTTTTTATTTAATTAGGGTTGCACAGGTATATGTTGTCTGAAGCTACTTTCCCAAATTTTAAATAGTGATTAAATACTGGAATTTCTGTTCTCTTCATATCAGAAGAAAGGAGTGCCTAGGGAAGGAAAAAAAACTTACAGGCAAAGTCTACTTCTGGAGAGTAAATCAGACCCCTGCATATACAATTTGTTACAGCTGCAAGACTTGACTATCCGTCTTGCTCCAGGTGCTGGTTTCCTGGCTGACTGGCGTGAGTGTGGCACTGCACACTGCAGTGACGAGGTTCCAGCTTTGTGAACGTCCACGTGCGATACGTGTTTTCTGTCACCAGTTACATGTGTCAGCTCCTTCTTGTACATGTTTTATAAGCTTGCTTTTGATTTCTTCCTCAATCTTCTCCAGTCATACTGTCAGTATCATTCCTACTTTGCCTTTGTACTTCGAGCGCCCTCCTTCAGTTGGTATCCACTGCGGTCTTTTCTGACCAGGAAAAGCATTTCTCACAGAGCTTTGTTTTACTGACAAATAGCACTAACCACTTCTCTAGAAAGCAAGCAATAGCTTTGTCTGATTTAGTCTGAGCAGAATTAGGCTTGCATACACTTCTAAAATAATACACAGCAAGAAGGAGTGCTAAAATTAGCTTTGCCACAGGCATCTGAGGCGATGCGGATGCCTATTTTCACTGACTGAAGGTCTTCACTGGGTTACAGAAGGCTTGAGAAGGACTCGGGTCTCCTTTTGTAATAAATTCAATTTGAGATCAGAAGTTAAATGCTTCTTGTGGTTCCCTCCGAAGTAATTTGCAAATTCCCCTCTGTCTTTGCTCTCCCAAGCAGCCCTGTTTCATGGCCAGTCTGACAGCAGAGACGCATCAGCGTGTGCACACGGGGTGGTCCCTCACCGAAAGAGCAAATACCTGATTATGCTTTTGGCTCACTTGTTCAACTGCTAGTCATTAAATAGAGCGCCTCCGTTACCTACTAGGGTGTGCTGGTGTGAGGCAGGAGCGAGCTCCTTTCCCTCTGGCGCTGTGGCCGAGGCAGTGTCTTGTCCAGGGTGGCTGAGGCCCAGCACACAGGCACAGTGCTGAGGCAGGACGGGGCCTGGCGGGTTGTCGAGGCTTTGGCTGGCTGACAGGGGGGTCCTTAGCAGCTTTGTTAGCGCTCGGGGCTATATGTGTGTGTTTTCTTTAGGGGGGTCAGCTGACTTTGTCCCAGTCGGGTTGTTGCCCTGCGGCTCTCACCGGGCTCTCGCTCTCTGCACCTGGCTGTGCATCAGTCAGCAGATGGTGAGCAGTTGTATGTTCTATGTTCTACTGTTTTAATGACTTAGTAGTAGTAGTATTGCTAGTAGTATTATTATTATCACTACAGTTATTAAATAGTTCTTATCTCAACTTTACAAGCTCAGCTCCTCTGACTTTCCCCCGGCACTGGGAGGGGGGGTATGTGACCAGCTGCATGGTAAGCCACGACATAGGGCTGTCGCAGTCCTCGCATGTGCCAATTTAATAGTTGTGACTGTCTGTGTTTTCGTATTCATTTCTTGTTAGAACTTATACTAAATCAGGGGCTTAGTCCTCCTCCTCCTGAACAGGACTTTAGGGAACACACCTGGGCCTCTGCCCTTGTCTGTGAAAAGATATGATAGCCTGCAGTGTATATTGTGCACTAATCCACCGAAATACCCAAACTAAGCCCCCCGCCCAAAATTGCCCCTGAAAGACAAAGTGAAATCATTACACTGGTGCAGTTAGAATGAAGCTGAGATGTGGGCTATAAAAATGTGAAACACAAATTATACATCAGATTTTGAC
Source organism: Eurypyga helias (assembly GCF_000690775.1). Classification (NCBI taxonomy): domain Eukaryota; kingdom Metazoa; phylum Chordata; class Aves; order Eurypygiformes; family Eurypygidae; genus Eurypyga; species Eurypyga helias. The sequence goes on from NW_010256314.1 coordinate 10,123, forward strand.
AGGCTATTTAGCTTTTGGGGATTGTGACCTTTTCATCATTAATACCTCTGAAAAGCATGAATAAAAATAGTTCCTTAAGAACCCTGAGCATTGTGACCCATCATCTGCCATGAAATAGTGAAAACATGTTAAAACATTCCCAGTGTTCTAATGGATTTATTTGCTACAGACAAACTCAGAAGTTTACATACTATGAAGAAAATTTCTGTATTTCCCAGTAGACAAAAGCATTACTAAAACAGGAGCAGTAATTACGAAAACAGATTCCTCAGATATGTTAGTCCCATCCATTTGGTATGCAGAAAAGTGAGTAAATAGATTTTACAGTTTTGGTACGTGTGGGTTTTTTCTTCCTTGCATATCTTAAATGTAAATTACTTTTTCTTTTTTTCTTTTCTTTTTTTTTTTTTAATTTATATTCCAGAAGAAACTATTTAAAGTTCTTTCAAATCAGGGGAAAAGAAAAATAGTATATTCAGTATCAAATTGTGTCTTGAGAGATAGAGCTTTGTCTATTAAGAATCAAGACAGGTAGCATTAAAATAGTATCTGATTGCTTTTTAGCAATTGCATCGTTTTCTTTCTGGTTTCAGAAAATTGTCTTGAGATTGGATTTCCCCTTACTCTTCTATACAGTAGCATGCAATATGAAGTAATTTTTTTTGTTTGAAATACATTTTCTTTTTGGTGCTATGGAGGCATATTACACAACAGAGAAGCATTTCACCTTCAGAGCACAAGAAGAGTCCTATCTTCTGGGCTTAAATGAAACTTCTAGTAGTGAGTCACCCACATAAGTAATATTTTATTTATCTTTTACTCTGATGACAGGGTTGTCTACTTTCTTAACATTAAAAAAAAAAGTCTGTTTGTTGTGTCATGACTCACAGCATATTACGACTGAGTATTGTCAGCTTACTGAGAATTCAACGAGTAATATTACTCTTTTCTTGCATTCAAAAATTTGCAGGATGAGTAGCAAGGATGTCTGTGTCAGCAGTGATTTTTCATGGTTTTGAGAACTCTCTGCTTATATTGGCCTCAGTGCCTGTTGAAAGTGTGGAGCTTTAAACTTAAGTTTAAAGAAACAAGACCAACCTCTGCAATTAGTTAAAAGAAAGTTGGTGTGGACATCCCTTTATTTATGTGCTCAAGTTTAAATGCAGTAGGTAATGATATAAATTTTGTGGTAAAAATCTTTTTAAGAACTATACGTAGTTCATTATCTTCTATAAGATAAAGTCCTGGTTTTGATAATGAGGTAGCATGGTAGCTCACACCTAAATACACAGTTTCATACAAGGTAGCATGTATACATTGTGATATTCCACTAACTGAGCTACTCTAACATCTGGGGGCTTATTATTTAAGAACTGGACTAAGCAACTTCTACATTATCATTAAAACCCACATAACCACACCATTAAAAAAAAATCCCTAACGCAAATTATTTAAAAAAAGGTACTTATTGAAATTTCAGCATACCTGCCCATCTTCACCTTTTTTCAATCATTTTGTACTTTGTACAGTGTCCACCTTCTAGAACAGACAGATGTCTCGGAGCGGAAAGTGTGAAGTTAAGTAACATTTTAACTTTCCAAGTTAAATAAAAAGGTTACCTCTCAGCTGTGTTTTTAGCTTTGAGTGGGAATCTGCAGTTAGCATTGTGGCATAATGTTGAAAGATGTTTACAGCTCTGAGTGCTGCTTTTTAGCTGTGTTGTAAGGAGTATTTCAATTTCAAATGAAAAGGAGAATCGTAACAAAGATGATTCGGCAACAGGGAATTACAGTATGTATTGTACATACCTCAGGGGAACTGGGGCCTTTCCTGCTTTTCCAGCTCATGTAGTCAGTATCTTTGATAACGTTATATCATGAGACCTTTGCTAAGCATTACTCACCTTAGGCCATCACTGTGATCACTTGAAATGTCCCACTTGTACGCAAGGAAGTTTTTTTCTTTTGTTAGTAGTAAGCCCCTAAGGCCTTTGCTTCTGGTTATTACCACAGAACAGAAGTACCTCACTGCCTTCAGCCGATGTGTAGAAATTCATTTTGATTTACTTCAACTGTTTCGGAGTAATAGTTTGGGTTGTCAGAATTACTGAGATAAACAGGGCCTGTGTTTATTCGAGCGTGCTCCGCAAACCACCGCTGTTAGTGTCGGCAGACAGGTAGGCTGGCACAGCCAGGTCTCACGTATAACTTCTTACTTTGCTCTGTGCTTTTCCGTGACATTCTGTCTGCAGTCAATGAGAGTATGAAAAGACCAGATACGTTAATGAATCACATGTCAGTGGATTAGTGCTATACAGTGAATATTCTAGTACTTTCTTGTTTTGTATTAAGCACTCCATCACCGTGGGACTTCATTATGGATCAGTACAGCAGCTTTGCTTTCTAACAACAGCAGGCTTACACTGTAAGGTTTCAGCTACTTCCTGTTTCCTACTAGACCTTTTCATTTTTCTGTTTTGTACACAGTGAAATGAATTATTAAACACATAAACAAATGCCTGTACTACAGTCCACTCGCTTGTGAGGGAGGTTTTGGGGGAACTGCTGTAGGTGTGCGAATCGGCTGCTCTGGACCGTGGCACCACCCAGGAGAGGTGAAGGGGCTGAAGTGGAGGTGGATTTTTGTCTGGCAAAAATCAGAGATGTAGCAGGTCCTGTGTTTGTGTGTGTACCTGCTAGGCAGCTCTGTGCTCACCAGAGTTTGCATTAGGACCGTGTATTTGTTCTTCCAAATGTACAAATATTCTTGGGTCTTGGTTCTGCAGTCAGGAGGGGCCTGGTGTGCTTTCTTTTGTGACAGTGAGGGAACACAGGGTTGGGACAAACTGACCGTTTCGCGGTCCAAAGAGAAGTCTCGTGCTCTTGGCTAATGAATCTGAATGATTTATATAAATTCTTAGATGTCAAACTCATTCTAATTGTAACCTAGGTAAAGACCAGAACTTGTAGCAGTTTAGTTCAAATCCATTTTTAACATGTTCTAGAGACAGAACATCTTGTGTGATGGTCGTAATTGGCTTTGACAAAAATATGAACTTGGGCGAGGATGGCTTACTATTGGAAAATGACTTAAAATACCATTTAAAATGTCATGAATGGCATAATTGAACCCCCCTAAAGCCTTTAATACTGTATGTGCAAACTTGACCTTTACATGGCATACAAAGATGGAGTACAAGAACAAAGCAACGCAAACGAAAACTGTATGAAGCTGTATTAAAGGAATTCACACTAAAAATGGTTTATTCTTTATCCTGAAGTTTTTCTACACAGCATCGCTGCTTCCTAGAAACACATCAACACTCTCCAGACCATGAGTAAATTAAAATACACGGGAGCTACTAGCGAGAACAGTATTTCAGCTAAACAATGTATTCTGAAGATCAGAATATTTTATGAGCATTTTAAAAGAAGCTTGAATTAATCTTTTAAAATCGGATCAATGCTACATTAAGAGAGTTTCATACAGAACTGTAAACACTACGAGGTGCTTCAAGACACAGGATGTCATGGAAGGATTTCTCTGTTCCATCCTAAGAATCAAAAATGCTATTAATATGTTCAGGCACACTGATGGTTCTAGAATAGAACTGCAGAGGTGGTAAAAAAATAAATTCTTTACCTAATTGAATAGGACTATCCATCATCAACCACCAAAATAGCTAGATGTATTGGCATGATGTTCTTTCCTGCAAGCTTTCCAAGTAAATGCTCTGTATGATAGTGCAGTGGTTACAGGGCTGAGAGGTGGGAAGGTTGTATGGCAGTGGGGGACAAGAGCTGAAGGAATTCCATACCTTATGTAGCCCATGTGAAAGTTTAGGAGGCTCTGGCCGTAGGTGCCCCTTGTTGCAGTATTGTTCCCCTCCATACAAGCAGGTCTGTGAATGCTGCAGGGGAGAGTGCAGAGTAGCTTGGCTAACCTGATGGTCTGTGCTAAACCAACCAAATACCTACAAAAGAAGTGCCTGAAGGTATAATTCCTAACAAAATGATTTTGGAAATGAGTGTCTTTCACTCAGCTCCTTAAAAGGTTTGCCTTTTCTGTTCATTAAACAACCAGTGGCAATCCACAACTATGACTGATTCGATATTTACAGATGTAAATACTAGTGCTGTATTTTTCAGTTATCTTACACTATGAGGGGAAATCTTGTATTTAACAGATTTTTATTTTTGTTTCCTATTCATCGATCCTGCATATCACTGTAATTCCTTTTGAGGTCCCTGCTGTGGACTGTACCTCTGTTACACAGCCTTGAAAATGCTGACCTGTGTCTTCCTTGCACCTTCATCATGTTCTTTGTGCTGTAAACCTTTCTCACAACTTCAGTTGTCCTTTCACAGCTTTGTCTTTGGAAGTCTGTAGAAGTTGTTGCTCTCCCACAATCAACAAAATAATTTTATTCTCTACTTTCCCCTCTTAAGCAAGTGTCTGTAAATGCTGAATTTTCAGAATTCAGTGCTTATTTCCAAGCATATTTTTCACAGGGGTCTTCCCTTTCAGGTGATGCATGTTGTTGTTTACACTTTCCTTTTATATAAAAAAGGGTGTTAGAATAAATGCTTAATTTCTTTTAGCACTCTTCACTGAGAAAATAATAATAACAATGGGTTTTTATGCCATGGAGTTACATGTGAAATGCATTCAGGAGTTTAGAGTGACAAGCAACTCTTCACTTGCATTAGCCAGGAATCGTTGGAAGCATATTCTGTATCTTCTCTAGTACCGAAGTGTTACACTGTGAGATGTGGGATTGTTGGTTTGGGTATTTGCAGGGGGGAAGGGGAGATGTGTGGTTTCTTCGTGAGGTTTTTTACATCAATTCAATATATTTTTCAATTATTTGAGATATTTAATTTTCTACTGATCAGGATAGTTACTTAATATGTATTTCTATATACTGTCAATGAGACCCATGCTGGAATCCTTCCAGAAATGTTGGTTAATATATTTTAGCAAGATACCGGAAACTTCGGAAATTTAATGCTGTTAGAGCGAACACTGGGGGGAGACAGGGACGTCTTTTTACATATTATTCAGCAATGATTAATCTAGTGTTGAATAATAATTTTTAATTTCAATTTCTTGAATATATTTATTACTTTACCTCCTGCTAATATGCTGCTTTAGATGCCGCTGTTTTGAATTTATTTATGTACTTCAGTATCATTTGCATAAGGGCATTAAGAGGTCCGCTCATGAGTATTCAGTAGTGCTATGTTGGACGGAGTGGATAGGTTGTAATTAGTAGCATCTGACCTTCAACTTCATTAATACGCAAACAGAAATACTACCGGATACTAAAAAATGGTGCTGTTAAAACAACCACTGCTGCGTGTATCGCATATTTCAGTCGTGGTGGCTTGATTTTGAAGTATTCATTTGATATAATAATATGCCCTTACAGAGGTGTGTGTGTCTTTGTACACATGGACAAACAAAGGTGCATTTACACTCCCTGTAGCTAAAAGGGGGAAGCTAAATACACACAGCATGGACATAGATAGTTCCTTTGGGGTTTTCTTAAATGACTTTTTTTTCCCCGAGATCCATATATATCTAAAGCATATTCAAAGGTGGCAAAGTTGTAGATGCTGTAAATTTTTTTATTGAACTACTGTAAGTGAAATTCTCCCGAAGATTTACATGAGAAAAGTCGGCAGCGTCTCATGTTCTATTCACTTTCCCTAGGAGAAGCTCAGCTGTCAGGAAGATTCCAAAATATTTTTTCTTCCCTATATTTTGGGGATTTCTTTCCTGCAGTCCCCTGTGCACCATAGGTGGGTAAGCCACATACCTGCAGATGTCTTAGTTTAGCTGATTTGATGTAAAAATGTGTTGCGGGAATCCTCTATATTTCAAACTGGTTTCAGTTTTGATCCTCAGTTCCTTGGAGTGGCATGTATGGAAGGTGGGAGGAGGACCCACCCCCAGCTAATACCTATAAGCAGCAAGAATCTCCCTATGAGACTTTAAGCCATCTCATTAATCTGGAGGGACAGTGGGCTCTTGACAGGCAAACCTTTCCTGCAGCCTCATTAACAGGTCTTGCTGTCATTATGAATTAGCAGCCAAATGACTTTTCACTCCCAAATCACTAACTGGATTTTCTGAAGGTGATAACATGATTTCTGTATTGTAAATGCAGTCATGCAGACCCTAAAGAAACCACAAAGATTCCAGGATTTCGGGAGCTAAGCTATGTTTATTGGATTTTAATAGAAAATAGATCTGCTTTATTTAAGAAAATAATACTCTTGAACTTAATGTGTTATGTTGCAGATAAACTTAAGTGACCTGAAATCTTAGATTTTGGAGGTCTAATTTCATATTCATATGACATGAAGTAGCATAAATGTGCAAGGAATATTAGCTTGTTGTGTTTGAATAAGGAGGGTTTGCATCCTTCTGCATAGAGGCAATTACACAGACACAATTTTACATAGACAGTAGTGGTCAGCAGTTCACAGGCAGGTGTGCATATACCCTGTGCTCATTGCCCACTTGAGACTGGGGTTTTTAGGGAATTTTTTTTTTGACACTGGTGGGAAGAATTTAAGTGAATCAGCCAATATAACGTGGCAAGTGGTTTATGTTTCTTCATTGTTTAGCCTGTTCATTTATTTTTCAGACAGCCTCTTAATTTGTGAAAACAGCTTTTACACTTTATGGGGTATCACACACTGTGAAGTCAGAATGTAAACACCAAAACAAAGTGGAATGTTTGTGTATACAAAGCTGATTCCCACGAACACGCTCGCTCTCAACAAACCCAGCCAACCCTTCAGCCCTGTGCACATAAAGCAAGCTTATCTTTCCAGAACCTGGAATTCAGAGTACATGGTTACATGCAGATTGTGATTCTTGTATGACTAATTAGTGTATGTGAGAGACAGATGGCAATGTGTGAATACGTATGGCATTAAGGGATACAAGGATACTTTTACCATGTAATTTAATTACATCTAGCATTATTTGTACTCAAATAAAAGGAAAGTTCTAAATCTCTCTTATAATTTATTTGCTTGATGCTGTTTCAGAGATTACTTCCCCTCTGCTACTCAGACTGCTGAGAAATAGGATCACTGACCTTCTGGTTTTGTTTAACGTCATTGTTTCAATAATCAGATGTAGACGATCGGTGATGAATGTTGCAGTGCTTTTAAACATGTTTAATGTTCCTGTGATACTTTCTATCTGTCCAGGTAGAGAAACAGCCCAACTTCTGGGTGGGCAGGCCGATTTTCAAATGCTGTTTGGGGAAGGGGGTGGGAAGGGCAAAGCATTTGTCTGGTTTTCTGTTTCTTGCTTCAATGGGACTGAAAATCTGAAACAAGTGCCATTAATTTTCTTGAGTGTCCCTCAGTTCTAGGGAACCTGAAAAATAGTACTGTAACCTGGCTCTTTTTAATCAAGTAGTGGCTGAATTGGAATTGGTTGAATTTCTGTCAGTGATTTTGAATATTTTCCTATCTATAAGATGTATACACTTAGGTTAGTCACTAATAGGGATTATGTTAATACTTTACATTTTGGAGTATTCAAATTAATATGCCAGATTTTTAATTACACTAGTAAATCCTATGAAAGTGTAAGAGGATGGAGAACATGGAAAGGAAATAGAATATTTGAGAGAGGAAAAAAAAAGCTAGTGGCATCTAAAACTGATTGTCCAACGTCATCTACTATGCCCTGGCATTTTGTCACAAAGGCTGCATTAACATTTTTTTGTACTGTTTTGAGTTACAGTACATGCACAGTGTTTGGGGAGGTTAGTCACTTTCATAATCAGTCAAATATTTGAGAAAGAAAATAGTATGAATGGGGAGCAGGACATAGTGGTAGTGAAAGGCATATGAAGGATAAGGTTTCCTGATACTGTACAGTGTTAAGCAGTTAAGGGTTCACACCAACTCTGTTTCTTCTGGAGATCAAAGACCTAATATCAGTAACTAAATATATCGCTTCTGTAGTGCTCAACTTGCCTAGAATGTAAGAAATTGAAAATGAAGTTGGTTTGTGGTTTGGTTTTTGTTGCCCTTTCCTGTTTCAGAAGATGTTTGTCTCCAAAGAGCCTGACTGAAATTGAGCTGCAAGACCTTCCATAGGAGTGGTCCCTCAGCTCTGTAGCAGAACGCGATATGACCAAAAGAGATGGTGTGGCACGGCTGCCTCCCAAACCTGGAGGACACTGCGCTCTTTCCAGTTGTATGTTGTGTTTTGTGCAAGCGCAGTCACCAGCCCAAATAGCCGTTTGCTGGGTTCTCCAATATAGACTTACTATTTACTTGTGGTTGCAAAACCTAAGATCAAGTCTTTGCACCCTCCAATTAAAAATAACCAACCAACCAAACAGGAAAAAAATAAAAGGTCCCAGGTAGCATTTCTGTTTAAAACAAACAAAACATTTGTAACCCCAAAACCCAAACAAATAAAACCTCAAAAGCCTCACAGGGTAGATAGCATGTGGAAGGTGTATTCAGGATTGCAATTCTCAATTTGGGAAAAGCCCTCCCTCCAAAAAATCGATCTGAAATTCTGCTCAGGTCACTGTACTTTGTTTGGAATTAGATCCCAGGCTTGTTTGATGGCATCCACAGGCCGACAACATCCCAGCAGCCTTTCCTCCTGAGGCACTGTGCCATCGTTTGGTACACAATACACAGCGTTTACACTGTGCCTGCGTACTGTTCTGCCATCTCCTGCAGCTAAGGAGACAGATTGGGGTAGGATTTGAGGATGTCTGTCTATGTATGGAGATGCAGACTCTTCTATATTCAGTGCAGTTACTTCATGCTTCATTGCCTAAAGGCTATAGAGATTTCCTTAACACTTTTTCCATTGTTTGATACTAACCATCCATTTCTACAGTCACAGAGAATATGAAAATACAGAGCAAAACTGAAACTGTCATCAGTGTGACACTTTATTTCTACAAAATCTTTGTATTTTATAGGTGCTTTTGAAAAATATTTTTAGTGTAACCTTGCATATGTCAAACCCAAAGAATTACAAAATTAGTATAAGAAACTGCTAATAATCACAGTTAAAATAATGAGTGTCTAATTATTATGAATATTTCTTTTGAACAATATGCTTCAGAAGAATCGTTATCACACTGAATTCCGTGACATTATTATTTACAGAAGTGGCTATTCATGCCAGTGTAACCTCTGGCATGATAAACGGGCTAGTAAACCCAAAGCATATGTGCCCTTTTGGTAGCAGATGGCAGAGCAGTGTCAGTTGAGACATTCTCTGGATTTGCTAGTGGGCTTCACAAAGTTCATCTTTATTGAAGAGATTATTATAACATTTCATTTTCAGAAAAGTTCAGTAAACAGAATAAAAAATAGACATACAAGTAGAAACAGAAGTAGTTAGTTTTATGTTGTTTTTACACATAGAATGGGTTCCTGGTTTTTTTTTTCAAGTCAGTAGTAAGTGCCAGTTGCCTTCCTTTTCTGGAAGGCAACTTCCACTTCCGTGGACTGTGTACCACGGAAAACGTTGTGAAAATTAATCAATAATATTTCTCACAGACTCAACATTTCGCATCTTGAGGAATTAGGAAGTGGCCATGCTTTTCCATGGTCACGGTCAGAAGCAGTGGCTACTACTTGTGGAAGTGCAGTTTAGAGGATTCCATCATGTTTTGTTCATGAACAGGATTCCCTTAGAGCATCCTTCTTGTTAGTGGTCATGCTTTTCCATACCTGATTGCTATGCCAAGCATGTGGTCTTCCTCACATCAGTCAGAAATGCTAAGCATGAGTGAAATTGGTCAAGCATTACACTTACTGATTTCACACAAACAAAAGGAATTAAAGCAGACCAGAAACTAAAGAATATTTCCTATCCTAGTGATTACTTCCCCGTACATTTCTGTAGTGGTTTTTATACTAGCACCAGAAGTTCCCCTCCTTCATGAAAATACAAAGTTTCATGAGGTGGTGTGGCAAATGTTTTGCTGAATATGTAACTGCCACGCAAGATGGGATCTAAGGCATCTTACTTTGGCATCTCGTTCCAACAGAATTGATTGGATTTTTACAGATACTGGATTTTTAGGGAAAGAGGGTCATGTTCTCCCAACTTCCAGCAAATGTGGGTGTCTTGAAGAAGAACTTGTGCACAGATACTTGTCTTGGGTAGCTAATACTAAACCCATGTTCCTCGAATTTTTCTAATCCCTCTTTGAGCCCATGTAACCTTTTATCTTCATACCTTTGTGGGGCAAGATGCATTGGTTGCCTGAGAGCCTACTGTGGTTCAAACGTACTGTGTGATGGTTTGCTGAGTGAACCCAGCTTCCTGCATTTTGAGAAGGATTATGCATGCATTTGCTGTTTGCATCCCTGGCAACTTGGAGTTCTGCATCATATTCCCTTCCCAGCCTTTCCTTTATGAAGAGGAAGTTTTGTAACTTATTTAATTTCCCTTCATACTGAACCTTTTCCGTGCTTCCAGTCGTACTAGTTGGATTTGTCCATACTTAGTCTAGGTCTCCATTAAACCCCTTTGACATCTAATGAAAATAAAGGGCAAGTCACGCAGCAGTTTGGTACAGAACGAAGTAGTGGAGATCTCTCAGCCATCCTTTCTAAATGGAATACGTTTTTGGAAGAACTGCAGTGTTAACATCAGTTAGGGTTTTGCCTGCAGTCTTCAATCTGTAATTACACCCGCTGGTGTAGGTTAGTTGTCTAATTTGTATTCTGATGACCGAAGTAGACCTGTATTTCACCAGAACTTCGTATTTGTGTGGTTTGGCATCTGGTTACTTAGTGAGAAAATAAAGCAATGAAAGTTAGAATACCCCTAGGAGGATCAGCAACACCTGCTGAAGTGAGATAGCTGTGTAGCCCATGTGAAAATTCACAAGATGTCCTATTATAAATAACAAGACACACTTCTAAGATTATTATTTACACCAGCCTCATTTTTTCCTGGTGGTATTTTTATGTTCTGAAAGGTAATGGTGTAGTACACAATAAAACTAAATAAAAGAAATAGCAGGGCCTTTACGGAAAAGCAGATTACAGAGTAAATCACAAGGAATATATTTTGAGAAGTCTTTATTGAGATTAACTTTTTTAACTGTGCTCATGATGTATTTTCACAAAAGACACAAACACAATAAAACAGCAGCCTCATGGAAGTTGTAAACTGGGTTAATGGCTTTAACCCATGGAGCATTTCTTCATCTGAGGAAACATCTGGAATGAATTACAACAAGCAGGATCACCTGTCTCTGGGATAGCAAGACTTGTGGTCTTTGAGATTAAAATACTGGTAAATGGTAAAAGATGCTTGAAACAAACTTCAGATTGTTGAGTTCTCCACCAGCCAGCATGAAGGGAGGGGAAAATAGTCTTTCCTCTCTTATGGATACTGCAGTCAAGGATAAATGAAAGGAAAATGAAAACTACCTCAGTGTCCAGTATCAGCTCAGGCCAGATGATTGTATACTTTTCATGAACCAGGTGACTTGAGGTGGAAGAATTATACAATAGCGCTTTTAGTTCAGTGTCTAAGTATAAATGAAACAAAAATCCCTGGGAAAATCACTTACAATCAACCAGAAACATGGACTTGTCTTGGCCTAGTTTCTGGTTTAATTGTCTCTGAATCAGGGCATTTAGTGTAAGAAAAAAAAAAGAAAAAAAAGTTTAATTTATAGACAGAAATCAATGAAGCCTGCTGGCCCCCAGTTCTGATACCTGCTTTCCTATTGATTTTCGTCTTCCTGGTCAGCTTTGCATTTAAGAAAGTATTACTGTTTACCTGAGAATTTTCTTACATGTTTGAGCCTGGCTTTATGACAGAAACCTGCCCATCAGTGCAAACAGCTACAAGGCATCCTTCCTTCACCAGTCCACCCATTCATTGTTTAACTGTGGGGACTGAATTCTCTTTGTGATTGCTCTGTCCTTTGTCAAATTTGATTCAAATTGACCAACAAAAATTAAAGATTAGTGTTACACAAACCCAATTTTCCTAAGAGCAAAACTAAAGATACCCGTGTTAAGACTGACATTTTCTACTTCATTTTAAATTAATTGAAGTTTGATTGTAAAACTCATTTTGACCAAAGATATGCTCAGGTCTAACGGTAAGATTTACTTTACATTGGTTTCACCACCAGCATTTTTGGTTTTTTTATGGGAGACTGTCTTTCCTAAGGTCCTTATGGTCCACAGCATAGAGTCAGTTCTAAGGAAGCGGTCCAAGGAAAAAGAATTCTCCTCATTCTAGTATTCACGCTTCCTACTGAACGCAAAGATCTGATGAGGGAGTGAAAACCCACGTAGACTGGAGAAAGTTGAGCAGACGCCTGCAGCAGGAGATTGTGGAACTGCACTTCATTCTCTGCTGCACTTCAGTTACTGAAAAAATGATCCATACTTCCTGTTCTGCTGTGAGCTTTTGGAATTCTGCCTCTCTTTGAAGTCTTCAACACTGGTTCCACTGTCTGTGAAATCTCTGTGCTCATATACTAGAAGCCAAGTGCAAAATGCTGCAACTTTTTCAAAGAATACTTAGTACACCTAAATCTGGTTCATGCCCTTGTCTAATACATTTCAAAGCTTTAATTAAGAACACACAGCTAATTCCAGCTTTATTATAAACACAGGAAATAAAATTCTCATCATGAATGTTAGACTCTAAAAAAAGATCAGAGGAAAGCAGATGCACTGACAGTCACTCTCAAAATCAAAGAACATTGTATTCCTGTTTTACTGGGTAAGACACAGATTCTGACCACAGAAGCTTAGAAAAAAATGTTCTGAAAGTAGTCAGCTTGACTTGAGCAGGATTCCTTTCACAAGTAAGAGTTGCAGGTCACAGAGAAAGGTCTTACTTGCCAGCCGACTGCATTATTATTAGCATTATTAATTGGTGTTATTCTGTGTAATGCTTATGTAAGTTCTGTACAGAGATGTCTATTCTGAGTATCCCTATCCTATTGTTGCCATGATTCCTACTGTGCTTTGTGGGATTTCTCGCACTGTGCTCTGTTTATAAATACCATAGCCTCAGTGTGACAATAAGTTTTAACATTTCTTTGTGAATGATTAATTATTGTTTCTCCTCAGGTATGCTATGCCACGTATTTTTACATATGATAATGTATTCTTCACACATTCCTAGTCTATGCCATACCTATGGTAAAATAATATTAGTACTTATTCTGAATATTATGAGTTTCTCAAGGATTCAGTAAACTCAGTTCTACAGATTTTCTCAATGATCTGACTTCTTTTCAGGTGAAAGACCATTCCCACATCGTCAGAAACTGAATACACATCAATGTGTGCCGTACCTGAGACTTAGCGGATAATTGCTTCAACTTGCCTGACTATCCGATGATGTTGTTTTCAGAATTAGAGGAAGTTCCAGTTCTGAGTGAATGTTAAGAAGAGATTAGAGGTATGATTTTCTTTAGTAAGGTGCTGTGGTTATATGTGGGAAAGCTTAATTGAACCTATTCTGCAGAAGGTTTAGCAGTCTTTGAAATGTCAGGTTCAACTTTCTCTGCCTTTGGACAGACTACAAGCACTCTGTGGAGTCTCTAAAACTCACAGAACAGGTGATGATGCACGTAGCACCTTTGAATTCAGTTTCCTTAACAATGTTTTATTTTCAAGAAATGTTGACTTCAGTTCAAACGTCCTTTGTTTCAGTTACTGTATAAACAACGAACAACTCCCTCCTGCTCATAGCTCTGAACATTCGTATGCTTCATCTGTGCCCCTAGGTAGCTTTCCCTCACTTAGCTGGTTTTGTATCAGCAGTGGTGATTATAAGCATATTCCTTTCTGCACTTCAGACTATTGCTTTTTGTGGCTGGTAGTTAGGAATGGCTAGGGCTGGAAGGCAATCGGGTTCCTTCTCAGAAGTTGCTTAGCACTAGTTCTCTCACGTTCATCTGTGTAATGAGGTACTGAACAAGTTAAGTTTAAATAGAATTCTTTCATCAATAAACACCAACCAAGAACCAAGCTGATACAACAATTTTCCTTATATCCCTTTCTTTTTAAAACAAGTAAATATAAGAGGCATTTCAATAACATTCTTTATTGCTCACAAAATTGGTATCGTACTCTAAGAGCTGTTTCATTTTACAGTTGTTCTGCTTCACTGTTTGTGTTAGGCTACAAATTTGTTAGGATAAAGCCCTAAGCATATAAAACTGATAAATGTGCTAAAAATGGTGTTGCCACTCAAACAGTGAAATGTTAAAACACATCAAAGGATCTACAGTTTTAGCAAGCAGAGTTTTCCAGTTCCATTACTGATTTACAATCACTGTATGGGCAAAAAGAACAAGATCTAAATGTAGCCCTTTTGAAAGAAATTTCTTGCATCCTGGCTTTGAGATTCTCTCTTCACATTACTGCACAGTATTACAGGGCTTTTCATCAGTAAGTCTGTCTTGCCTGACTTGGAAGTTGGCCTTGCCTTGAGCAGCAGGTTGCATGACCGACGGACCTCTTCCAGCCAAAATGATCTGTGGTTCTATCACATTAAATAAGCCGCCCTCCTCACATACCGCAGAGTGGTTCTCAGGCTGCAGTACTTTGAAGTATGGCTTTAACCTCATTCTTAGCATAAAACAATGAAGAAATAAAAACCAGTATTCATTGCCTATTTTTGAGTATTAATGGGAAACACATGCAGCTTTACCTACTGTGGAAGAATAATCTGAGAGAAACTGAAATGGAATTGCTATTAAACTCCCTGGGTGTGTAATCACCCAAATTATTTCCTACCCATTTGAGAGAGATACATACATATGCAAACGTGTCTATATACACACATGTATCTTCTCTCTCTTGTTGAAGTTAACGGGGTTTCTTAATTTTAGGTTTGTTTGGAAACACTCACAAACTGAAGCACAACATTAGCATAATGAGAATTTGGTGACCAGGAAATAATAAAAAACAATGTGGGCTCAGTAATTGAAGTTAGAGAAGTAAAATGATTCCCTCAATTACTGCACTGAATTGTTATTTTTATGTTTAAACTCAGTTTAGAGAGTTCCAACTCTTGTTGGTTTACTGCCAGCAGTGTTTTTGCTGTTTCAGCATCTGGAAACCTGGCTCCTAAATAATCAATATTTATTATTAAATATGGAAAAGCATTTACTAAACTTTCCTTGGAGCTTTTTCTGACATACCTTAGAAATCCGTTAATGAAATCTCTCTGTACTGGTTTTCAAAATTGTTCAGCGTATTTGCGGAGAGGAGAGGGACAGGAGAAGAGACATTTCTAGTTCCGAACTTCATAAAGTTAGTCAGACAGAATACATACTGCTCAACAAATCAAACCCTAGAAATTAGCATAAGATGTTATGATATCCCTCCCTTAGTGTTCTGCAACTTTTTTCTTATCAAAGGAACAGACATGCAACCTGGTCTAGTGGAAGGTGTCCCTGCCTATGGCAGGGGGGTTGGAACTAGATGATCTTTAAGGTCCCTTCCAACCCAAACCATTCTATGATTCTATGCTGAGAATCAATCCAATGCCATCTGAAGTCCATGGGAACAACTCCAGTTACTTTTTTCGAGGAGTACAGGGTCATAACTATTTAGTTTTTATTCCAAGATATACAGGCTCGTTCTGAGTTTTTTCTCTCTTCTTTGCTGTAGATTAATGAACTCTTTCAACCTTTCTAGATTCAACCTGATATTTCATAGGTTGGTATTAAAAGCCTTGCCATTCCTTCACATTTCACAACTCAAATGAAATATTTTATCTTTTTATCTTTTTTCTTGCGTATACAGATTTATTCATTAAAAAAAAAAAAGGATTGTATTCTAGACATCTGCTGTCAAAAGCAGGTTGACCACTTTTCATTGTCACACAAATACTAATCTTAAGTTTTGTAAAACCTTATTCCAGAACATGTTAATGATATGCGCAATGCTAATTGCTTTTATAAAACTGGGAAAATAAGGGGTTTCCGCATAGTGAAAGGAGACGCACAGAGTATCCCGTGTGTGTGTTGTCTGTGAGATTATTTTGTCTGCCCAATTAAATACTTCATTGGGTTTGGGCAAAACCTGGGCTTGATTTTATTCATAAGCTTTTTAATAGGTGCTGCTATAGCCTATGGAAAACCCTTTTGACTTCAATCCAAGTTTCTCTCCTTGTCTGTTTTTTATAGTTATGTAAATAAAAATAATTTCCCCTGTATAGATAGTTATTTATTTAAAGTTCTAAATCTGTAATGTGTGTTATTTAACACAGACTTGTTCTGTAATTTATGTGATGTAGTTCTAAGGCTCTTTAAGAATCTCATTTTCATCCCTAAATAAAGGTAACTTTGATAGTTTAAGTGCACAAAGACATGGAGTAGATTGCATATATGGAATTGTCAAGTAAGTTCCTTATTTAACCAGCAACTTTCAGCTCGTTATTGTGAAGACATTTTTCCCTTTATTTTTCCTCCCTCGCCCAGCTAAGGCTATTCTATTCGGTGCTGTTCCCTGACAGTGTGGGAGCAGTAATGCCCTAAGGCAGTAACTGAAGATGGGGCTCCCTGAGGTGGGAGAAGTACCCCTGTATTAATGCTGGGAATTGAAGAAACCCCCCGCCAGTCATTTCCCTGGTGGTTTTTGGAGGAGGGGAAGCAGCAAACTGATTCCTTGGCTTTTCTCTAGAATTAGTGTACTAAGATGTACTGGGAGAAGGTTTTTGTCATTCAGTGCACTAAATATAACCCATTAGTGCCTCTCTGGCTGGGAATGAGGTAGACCTGGCCCCTGCGCAGGCGGCTGTGCAGAGCCTGGCACAGGCCACGCAGAGAGGACACAGCACAGCCCCAAAGTGTGCTCAGCCCCTGGGTGACCGACGCGCTGATGTCACCTCCTGGCACCTGCTCTCATTTCTCTTTGCAGCAGGGGGATTATTCCGGTGAGGAATGTGGCATTTGCTGTAGATCTCAGACAGGGGTCAGAAGTGTGGGATTGGGTATGTACTAAAAATCCAAAAGCTTTGGTTGCTTCCCTGAGATGAGACACTGAAGAGTTTTGCTGACCTGCAATAATCACCATCCCCTCTCAGTCAGTCATGCAGAACTATCCATGAAAGTTGCCAGCTGAGGCATACAGTTTGCCCACCAGTACTGTACTGTGGTAGTTGATAGATTTTGAAGACAAAGAGAATTCCTGATGGTATTTTATTTAGCTCTTCAAAGGAAATAAATTGCTGGGCTCAGATGTGGGGTGAGAGTGCCCTTCTCTGCATCTACGAAGATACTTCTCTTTTTTTGGAAAAAGAACTCCCACTGGTTTAGTTGGGTGTGTGGCTTCTCTTTTCATGTGCCCAGTGGAGGTAATTTCTTTCAGAATCAAGGTTTTAATTAGTTGGGTCTAGCTGGAAAAGCGTATCAATTGGGAGAGTGCAAAACCCCACCTTGAACTGTAAAGTTTTAGGAAATACTCTTCACAGATGGAGACCATGATTACTGGAGAAGCATTTTGCATTTTTCTTTCAAATGCTTCACTACAGGAACATTTGCCGCCTTCTTTCCTAGTCACAGGGGTAGATAGAACACTGGGAATAATCACTCTTAGCCTAAATCCTCTAGTTAGTCTTCTGTTTTAAAACTGTGCTTACATGACAATCCCAACTGGATTTGCCACGAGTAGGAAAATTTCCTTTGGGAGCTCTTGCTAATTCAGGTGACTCAAACCAGCTGAATCAAAACAACTGCACTGTTTAGTCACCCAGAAGAACATGCATAGGCCGGTTCCTCTGAGAGTTACGTTAACTTTTCCTGTTTTCTGAAAGTTTAGGAAGCTTGTGCTTGACCCAGGTGCCTTGAGGTCAGAGCTAGGGGACACAGGACTTCTCTCTACCCAAAAAGTTTGCTGGAACATGGCCATGCATCCCATTCTTCCCTTCCTAGTCTAGCATTTGTCTAAGAGACTCATAACCCTGCGAGTTGTACAACAACTAATTTCTGCCAACTATATGAAAAGTAGACTAGCTTAGGAAAGCAAAATTGACTGCTTATTTTTCAGCTGTTATTTCATTTGTGATCGGGACATTTGTTAGCTAAATCTAGTCTAAGTGTAGGCTGAAACGACAAAGTGTCTTAAGCACAGGATTGAATCTACCAAGGGGACTGAAACAATGTTTATTTCAGTGAAGAGAAGGCAGAGGCACGTGTCAGGGTGTTTTCCAGGTATTTTAGTTAGAAACCGCTGAAATATTTCTAGGCATTTTATTACGCCTTTGTGTAATATAAGTTCTTGGATAGAATCAAATACAGCAGTCTGCAGTGTTCACTGAGTTTAAAACTGGCTTGCCGTGAAGTTCGCTGGGGGAAAGTAGCAACTGTTTTCTCATACAGAATTCATTTAAACTTCAAGGTGAGAGTCTAGATTTGCTGCTCGTTTTATTGCCTTCTACTCCCATCTTCTCTTTTTTTGTTTGCCTTCAGAAAGCCAAGCAGGCATTGGAGATAAGATCGAGCTCTTGGCAGGATTTTTACCACTGATTTCTAAGAAACTAAGAAGAAGTCCATTTCAAAGTAGAGCAAATCTACTCCTCCTCTCCCCAAGGTATTGTTACAGTTGTCACTCTACAGTTAGAACAGTGTCATGGTGTATGTGGTGTACTCACTTGTAGTAACCATCTCCTGACTACTGTTGCTACAGACAGAGGATCGGGATGTAGAAGTGCTCTGTGTTTTTACCCGTGGCCCTGTCTGTGACACGAGGGACTGACATAGGGAAATGAGCTTTTCTGGTTGTGAGCTCTCTAAAAATGCTTAATGCGTGGAGCCTGTTTTTTCCATTTCTTGAATTCACTGTTCCACAGATTTCCACAGCAGAAGTGTAAGTAAACACACTTCACAAACTTCAGAACATGTGCATATGTGTTTGTACAAGAGTCTGTGCTGCTTAGTTTATGCTCTCCTAGGAATTCAGGATACCTCTGACAATTTCAGTTTCTCTTACGTTTGAGTCACATCGACAACTAAATGTGCCATGACATCAGTCCATCTACTGCGACCACATGATCTTTTTGTGCCATCCTTAATATACATCCTTGGACTCCCCTCTTACATTTAATTTTTTAATTGGATTTGATTTGGATTCTATGATTCTATGATTTGCGGGCCCTAAAGAATTAAAGATGACAAATTTCAAAATACGGCTGTTAGTACCAAGTCCGAACTCTTCAAAAGTGTTGTTTCTGTAGTGAGATTTTTTTTTTTTTTTACCTTAAATAAATCCAGCACCACCACCTGCTTTTCTTTTTTGGCTAAAATCAGCAATAAATAAAAGGCAGTGATTTTAAAATTTGGTAGTGAAAAATAATTTCATTTTGCCTTTTTTCTTTTTAATAAACAAAAGGGGCTAATGCTTTGTTCTGTCTCCTACACCCACGTGTAGTGCTGGATGTAGATGAGGAAGTGGCATTTCAAAGATGTTCTGTCTAGACTTACTTTACCAGAAACAATATTTTCTATTTTAAGTGGTGAATTCATGTAACTTAACTTGATAACAGGTGACAAGGTGGTTTAATACAACTCCTACTAACAAGTTGCAGACATTAGGAGTGTGTCAGAACAGCACCACTAGAGGTTTTCGGGCATCAGGCTGGACTGATAACTACAGTACAGCGAGACAGCTTTTTGACAGCTGTTTTATTCTTGAATACTGCTGATTAAAGGGAGTTTGTGTTAGTGTTATTTCTTTTCCCTGCAGATGTTTTCATTCATCTGCACTTTTATTTTTGCTTAGAAATAGAATGGTAAATATTTTAAAATTAATAAAAATGAAAACCTAGAAGCCTGTGTCTTGACTAGATGTGAAATGGAACTTTAGCTCTTTTCTTCTACAGCTGGACTGCGATCTGCAGCTCAGGTATGCTGTGCAGTCCTGACAGGAATTTCTAGATATTTACTCTGTGTCTTGGGTGACCTCCTTCAGGAGATGTGTATATGGTCAAAGAACCTAGAATTGATATGGGAATAATTATTATTTTCATTTTAATGAATATAAAGTGGCATTTTCTGAAATTAAAAATCTCAAAACAATTTATAGGTTATGTGGGTCTTGAATCTTATTCCTTTGATTTTAGAAACCTGTTGCACATAACCACAAATTCTATGCAAAACCCTCAATTTTGATCTGAAATAGAAATGTCAATACAATTGTACACTGTACTGCATCCTCTGGGAGTTGTGCTCAGTGTGTTGATAATGTCCAGGGCTTCCTCCTGTAAACGAAGGATTTGAAATGGACCAAAGCTTTCACCTTTTCATCAAGTGTTCACAGAGAATACTTTCTGAAGAAGTTGCTGTTTGGTTTCCATGCTTTATTTTGTATGTATGTTTTCAAATTACAGCAGCATTACACATCAAGGGTGTAGTGGTGATTTTTATGTGTAAAAAGTGCTGTGCTGATTGGTTTTTCTAATTCTTTTACACAACTTGTGTACAGGCACATGTGAGGGAGAGATTTGTGTAAAATGAGATGGAAGTTTGCTGTCTGCTGGAGCTTGAAGCCTTGAAGCTCTCAGATTCCTTCTTCATGTTCTGCTCATCCCCCAAATGGCATAGGTAGGCACATAGTCGTTTCCAGGAGTGTTCCTGTGTGCTGGTGTAGACATCCATTACTCATGGTACTGCAGCCCCTGCTCCTGCTGAGCTGGAACAGTAGGCAATACAGGTGCAGTGTTGTTCTACATACGTTAGGCTGTTTGAAGAGTTACTTTAACGCACCCGAGCAGCTTCCTGAAACTGAGCACAGTTGCTTTTGAGCTGTGCTGTGTATGCATTTTGTGACTCAGATGCTTAGGCCTAGGTAACTGTTGCTGTTTTGGACATACTAGTGTAGCCATGACATCCATATTAGCAATGGCAGATAGAGTGTGGGTGAATCATACTGTTCTGTAGCAACAGCCGAGAACAGAGAGCATATTTGTGCATCGAAGCTGTCACTATATGCCTGCTGTAGTCATCTGAATTACTCCCCAAAACTCATACAGAACTAAGTCGGGAATCTGCATTAGAGAGGTCTGTAAAAATATAGCCCTTACTAGTTGCCTCAGTGGTGTGAAATGCAAAAATTACTTAACACTGCTGTAGAGCAACAATAATCCACATATTAGGAAAGTCCATGAGTACATTAAATCAGAGAGTTTTTTGTGGGTGTTGGTTTTGTTTGGTTGGTTGGTTTGGTTTGGTTTTTTTGTTTTTAATTTATTTTAGAATTATTCCCTCTGGAAACATTGTAGCTAACACAGAACAAGTTTTATGTTGGTGTACCAAGGCTGAAAGACTTGGGGGTGTTCAGCCTGGAGAAGGGAAGGCGCCAGGGAGACCTTAGAGCCTCTTCTAGTGCCTGGGGGGCTACAAGAAAGCTGGGGAGGGGAACTTTTTGCAAGGGCAGGGAGTGACAGGACACAGGACAAGCGGTAATGGATTTAAATGGAAAGAGGGAGTTTGAGATGGGACATCAGGAAGAAATTCTTCCTTGGGAGGGTGGGGCGACACTGGGACAGGTTGCCCAGAAAAGCTGTGGATGCCCTATCCCTGGAAGTGTCCAAGGCCAGGCTGGATGAGGCTTGGAGCAACCTGGCCTAGTGGAAGGGGTCCCTGCCCATGGTGGGGAGTGGGGCTGGGTGGACTTTAAGGTCCCTTCCCACCCAAACCATTCTGGGATTCTATGACTCTCATTTTCAAGTGGGCAAGGCTTTCTGTTTTAAATTGTAGAGACATCAGTAATAGCAGATTATGTGGTTCCAGATGTGTCAGTAGTCGTAGAATGTAAAGATAAGTCTTGATGTTGTCAAGGTTCTTAATCATCCTCATTTTCCATTTTCATTACTATTTATATATATGTCACATGTCCTATTTCAATATAGTACTACATGTTTATATTCCAAAGTTTAATATATATCTAGTTACAGAACCAAATGCTAAAGATGGGTCAATTCTGTGACCTTAAACAAACAAACCAACCAACTAACCGACAAAAAAGCAACCAACCAACCAACCAAAAAAGGATTTTTTATTTGTACTCTTGACTTACCCATTTAAGCATTTTAACTGGCAGACTCCTTCTAATCCTCTGACAGCACCTGGAAGGGTGCTGGTAGAACACCATAGGGATGGTAGGAAGAGATGACATACGACACTAGGGCAAGATCTGAACTCAGACAAATGAAATCTGTCAGCCAGCTTCTCAAAGGCTGCCACAGTTCCTATCACTGCTTGGTTGAGCTGGCTTGATACACAGACATATTGTATTATTCAGCTGGTTTGATTTTCCTTTTTATGACAACCTCACCCTAGAGACCATCCATCTCTTTGCAGTGTTGGAGAATGACTATAACTGAATGATATTTCAATATAATGTATAATCCTCTATGGTAAACAGAAGTGATGGTTGCTTCTAACCACTGTGAAGAATTCTAATAGGTGCATTTGGACTCTTGTTTTCTTGGACAGTTGGAAATACTCTGGGAGATTTTTCATAGCTTAACTTAGTAAGTTTTACAGTAGAAAAGCTATTGAAAACACTTGAAAAAAACCAGGATCTTTTTTCTGAATGTGCCCAGGCAGTGAATGATGAATGTGAACAACTACAGCTGCAACAAATTATTTGCCAACCATTTAAATAGTAGTTACTATTATTAGTTTTCTAGATAATGTACTGGAATGAAGGGCTTAGCAGCAAAAAGTTGGGCTCAAGTGAGATAACTGAATCTGAATGCAATCCAACTACATTTGGATCCTAATATCCACACTTTAAATAAAAGCTTCAAGAAACACGTAAGATAAAATAGTTACATTACTGTATTATGAGCCAGGCTAGGGCTTGTATTTTACCTTCTTCTTTGCATCAGAAAAAGCTATGGGTTAGTATTACTAAAGTCCTTAGAGAACACTCCCAACGATGCACTTATTCAGTCTGAGAGTGTTGAGGATGCTCAGCCTGGAGAAGGGAAGGCTCTGGGGAGACCTTAGAGCCTCTTCCGGTGCCTGGGGGGGGCTTCAAGAAAGATGAGGGGGGAACTTTTTGCAAGGGCAGGGAGTGACAGGACAAGGGGTAATGGGGTTAAATGGAAAGAGGGAGTTTGAGATGGGACATGAGGAAGAAGTTCTTCCTGGAGAGGGTGGGGAGCACTGGGACAGGTTGCCCAGAGAAGCTGTGGATGCCCCATCCCTGGGAGTGTCCAAGGCCAGGCTGGATGAGGCTTGGAGCAACCTGGCCTAGTGGAAGGTGTCCCTGCCCATGGTGGGGAGTGGGGCTGGGTGGACTTTAAGGTCCCTTCCCACCCAAACCGTTTTGGGATTCTATGACTCTCATTTTCAGGTGGGCAAGGCTTTCTGTTTTAAATTGTAGAGACATCAGTAATAGCAGATTATGTGGTTCCAGATGTGTCAGTAGTCGTAGAATGTAAAGATAAGTCTTGATGTTGTCAAGGTTCTTAATCATCCTCATTTTCCATTTTCATTACTATTTATATATATGTCACATGTCCTATTTCAATATAGTACTACACATTTATATTCCGAAGTTTAATATATATCTAGTTACAGAACCAAATGCCAAAGATGGGTCAATTCTGTGACCTTAAAAAAAGTTGCTAATAATTCCACGTTCAGCAGTGTGCATTGCCTTCTTAGGCTGAAGTAACGGCAGCCCAAAGGAAATTGAGTTTTATTTCCTTCTGTAAGAGAAGCAGACGTTTTAACAGCAAACTATCACCCATAGAGTTAAAAAGTTACATTTTTAAACACAGATGAGAGATCATTACAGATTCAGAATATCTGAGTATCTCTTTCTTTACAATTGAGTTGCACTGAAACCGATGGAAATAAAGGATTTGTGTTTGGTGTGCTGCAGCTATCCTGATGGTATCATCACTGGATATTCAAGAGGGATAGGAATCTGGAACGAAGTAAGAGAAAATCATCAGATTTGAAGGAAAGAGATCTCTTCCCTTACTCCCCTGTAATTTTGGGGAGTTATGCCTAAGTGGTAAGTAACCTGAAACATAGATAGATAAGGTATTGTTCAAATTAGCTTTTATCTACAGAACAGTAGTTTAGACTCTGCACAAAAGTAGTTCTTTATACCAGCCCCCAACCCTCTCCCTTTTCAACCACTGTTGTACATTTGAGCTTGATAAACTTTAAGTAACAAAATGATGACCAACCTGAGCAAGCTAAGGAATAGACAGATTGTGCATCAGTGGCTTCCCTAGGTGAGGGTTTCAAAAATCTTTACCTTTTGCTCCACTATTGTTTGATTTTATATGTAATAAGACATTAATAGTATGAAGTGAAGTCGTTCATGTATCCGTTAAGGGACATTATTTTGTACCTGTTTGAATGAATACCTATTTTTTAAAAGAACTGTGAAGCACTGTAATATATGTGCATGAATTTGATGAGGATTTCATTTCACATCACATGATACTTGTGTTGTAACTCCTTGGTATATTACCACTTCCCGAAAACCATCAAAAGAACAGGTTCAGAACTGACTTTCTTTTAAGGAAATAGTCTGTATTGTGCTTTTGTGTCATCTGTAAGAGATGACTTGTTTATGTGACTGAGCATTAAATGTTAAAAACACTTGGATACATAAAACCACTTAGGGATTTGGTACACATACGTACACTTACTGGGATCAAATGTGTTCTTTATGAGATGTGTTTCAGAGTTTCACTTTGAAACAGAATGTGTCCAAATATGCCTTAATTTTCCATTACTTAGAGCTTCAGCATGTTGTAGCAGAAGTAAACATGGTCAGTTTTATCATGGACTTAGTCAAGCTTTTCTGAAATGTATTTTGTCTCATAAATATTACGCACTTTTCAGTGGCTAATAATATGCTAAAAAATGTATCACCTTTGAAAACTCCAATTTTTCCCATTTTATATTTCAGAAATGCTCTAAACAAATGTTTTAATTTCTTACTGCCTTCTGGGAAAAATTAGTTTGTCTGGAGTGTGCTTGGTTAATACTCAGAGAGTAAATTCTATGAGACTGTAAAGCCAGGGAACCCCAGGTCACTGAGCACGTAATGGGACAGATCAGTTTAGCTGAGACCAGAATTTGCTCCACTTTACCTGAAGTGACTGATCTCAAGAAACTACAGATTCATATATAACTGCCATACAATAAATATTTCAACTCCTGGAGAGCAGCTCCGAGGAAAAGG
>NW_010256315.1:0-388 GCF_000690775.1 Eurypyga helias
CCTCAGACGCTCGTCCCTCTGGACATCCATCCCAGCAGGATCCGACCCGGTTCTGCTCCAAGCCAGAGCCTTTTCCCACCCAGCAGCTGCTCACACCATCCCCCCCACCAAGCGTGTAGCCCCCCGCTTTACAGGGATGGGATGGGGTGGGATGGGATGGGGGTACACAGCCTTCCTGCTGTTACCTGAGCCCAGCAAATGAGCAAGACCCTCGGCAGGGTGGGATGCAGCCCCTCGAGGGACTCTGGGATGCCAACTTTTCACAGAAAGAGCGGATTACAGCACTTCAGCTCCGATCGATACTCTGCCGTGGCAGAAAGCAAAGGGAAAAGAGGAACAAAAAGAGGTTTCTCAGTTCTGGGGGATTTGGGGGTTTTGGTGTTTTCAG
>NW_010256315.1:675-1549 GCF_000690775.1 Eurypyga helias
GAGGAGGGGTTTGGCAGAGAGCAGAGAGGTGACGAGATGCTCGGCCCCAGGGCTGGTCCCACGGAGACCCTCACTGGGAGCGACCAGGCTTGGGGATGCTCTGGGCAGAAGGTGGGGGGGGGGGGGTGAGTCTAAAGAAGGTTTTTTGGAACCCCAAAGTTCTTGCACAGGGCTGAGCAGAAGAGATGCCCAGGAGCTGCTGCCAGGGACTCACTTTTGGCTGCATCCCAAAAGCTGTTTGCAGGGAGTTTGTCTCATTGTCTGAGCTATCGATTCTCCGTGGACAGGAAAGGCCCCGCACAGCGTGCGGTGATGGACTGAGGTGATGAGCCCGTGCAAGAGGCTCTTTCCCAGGCAGCCAAAATGGCCTTTTCCCATGGGTTGAGGGGACGGGGCAGCCTGCGCAGGGCACTGATGGGGACAGGAGCTGGGGGACACGGTGGGCTGCCCACTCCCACGCAGTGACCCCTTCAGCAGCCAAATTCACAGCAGGGAGAGCACCCAGGGGGGACCTGGCACATTTTTTGCCACCCCAGGTCAGTGGTCTGGCAGAGGAGTGGCCGGACATGGCAACGCTCTCCCAGCGGCTCCTTGGGATGAGGCTCACGTGCCTCCGCTGCATTCCGTGCTCGCCGGCGCGGGGCGAAGAGCTCGGGAGGAGCTGCCCTTTCATTATTAATATGATGATGATGTGTGATGCTGCGTGTGCGCAGCCCTGGCTCTGCCTCGTGGCACCCTGCCAAGGAAAGCGCACGCTGCTCCTCAGGGAGCGGTCAGCGTGCGTGTGTGCCCCCCGCCGTCAGCCTTTCCCCCATCCCGGCTCCACATCTCCGACGGCAGATAACGAAGGGGTTCTGCTCTGCTCAGCCCCGCG
>NW_010256315.1:1633-1887 GCF_000690775.1 Eurypyga helias
AAAGGGGTCAAAGTGCCACCGAGCCCCGTCTTGTGGTGTCCTGCGCCCCAGAGGGTCCCATCCCTGCAGGGGGCATGGAGCCATCCCCAGCCCAGCCCCTGCCTGCACCCCCCCGCTGCAACAAACCAGAAAACAGTCTGACTTTTTAAAAAAAGGCTCATTTTAGCGCGTGGGTCTGATCCCACGTTGCTTCAGCGGTTTGCTGCCCCCAGGCCAAGCCAGGACCCCCGGGCAGATGCTGCCAGGAGCCACAG
>NW_010256316.1:0-328 GCF_000690775.1 Eurypyga helias
GCGAGGAGTGTGCGAGGAACGTGAGAGGAGCATGTGAGAAGCGGGCGAGAAGTGTGCGAGTAACAGGCAGGAAGCATGCGAGGAGCAGGTGGGAAGCATGTGAGGAGCGTGCGAGGAGCGGGCAGGAAGCGTACAAGGAGCGTGCAAGGAGCGTGCTACGAGCAGGCAGGAAGCATGCGAGGAGTGGGCGAGGAGCGGGCGAGGAGCGGGTGGGAAGTGTGCGAGGAGCGTGTGAGAAGCATGCGAGGAGCAGGCAAGAAGCGTGTGAGGAGCGGGCAGGAAGCATGCGAGGAGCGTGCGAGGAGCAGGCGGGAAGCGTGCGAGGAGC
>NW_010256316.1:351-878 GCF_000690775.1 Eurypyga helias
GGAGCGGTGTGGAAGCGTGCAAGGAGCGTGCGGGAAGCATGCGAGGAGCGTGTGAGGAGCAGGCGGGAAGCGTGCAAGGAGCGTGCGAGAAGTGTGCAAGGAGCGGGTGGGAAGCGTGCAAGGAGCAGGCAGGAAGCGTGCAAGGAGTGTGCGAGGAGCGTGCAAGGAGCGGGCGGGAAGCGTGCAAGAAGCGGGCGAGAAGCATGCGAGGAGCGGGCGGGAAGCGTGCGAGAATGGGACGAAGCATGGCAGGAGCATGCGAGGAGCGTGCAAGGAGCGTGCGAGGAGCGTGCAGCCCTCGCAGACAGCAGGTGCTCTGCCAGGGGTCCCCACGGCTCCGGGTGCACCCCCAAGCTGGGTCCGCCTGAGGGGGGGCAACCTGGGCCGTAGGGGGCTGCCCTACGCACACAGAGGATAACACCACCCGGATAACACCCGGAGTAAACGGAATTAACGGCATGACGGCCACGGTGCCGTGAGGTGGTGGCAGCGCTGGAGAAAATCCAAACGAGGTGGGCATCCCGCCG
>NW_010256317.1:0-4478 GCF_000690775.1 Eurypyga helias
TCTCTGAGTGTGACCATCAGCCAGTAATATATGAAAGCTAATGAGAAATCTCTAAGTATGAACGGGACTCTTGTTCTCTCTTGGGAGTTTTGGTATTTGTCGTAACCAAAACCTATAGCCAAGGCTGGAAAATGCCATTGGGAGCACAATGACCTTTGCAACAGGCAGGCCCTTGGCTGTTGTGACAACAGGGGAAGGCAGCACTGACATGGGATTTAGCAGTAGCAGGGTGACATTTTGCAAAGGGAAGCTGAGCTTTTATACTTGACAAAGCGAACTGATGGACCATATACTCATAGCAGTATATAATGTATAAGTATGGCAGTTACTGGGACATGGAAAACTCAAGAAACTGGGGCTAAACCTGCTCTTCATGAGTGCAAAGAGATTTCTACATTCCCCCTACAGCACTTTACTCCATATATCTTAATTACGATGGGCCCTTTCTTATATTCGAAGTCATCACTGCTAGACCATTTTAATTCTGAAACCTGCAGAATTTAATTCTGAAACCTGTTCTTTTTTCCTGTCTTGTTACAGTACTGATCAGCCTATTTTCTGGAAGACTATGTTGCCACTCAATCTCCATTACTCATAAAGTTTCTCGTGGTGTATTTCTCAGAAATAAAGTCTGTACAAAGATGTGATGGTGCTTACTGGTCTGTGTAAAACCAGGGTAGAAGCAATATAGTTGTGAGACAGTCCATCATGCTATCTTTGCCGTAAAGGAAAAAAGCAGCATCTTTTACTGTCAGGTTGGAAAACTAAATGTTTCTGTGTCATGAGGTACTACTAACGTGTTTCATTTCCCAAATGACAGAATTGTACATAATAACACAGAATTCCCCTGAGTAATAGTTTGCTTTCATACTAGTATGCTTGTGTGTGGGTTTTTTTTACCTAGTTGCTGTTCTTGCATACATCTCACACATTGAATTTGGATTTAACATGACTAATGACTCACTGATTCTGCCTAAGAAGAGGAAATGGACCTGACAAAAGCAAGAGGAAACCCGCTGGTTTCAGTTAGGCTATGCCTCCTTGTGCTCACTCGCTCTACAGAGTCATTTGGTAGCCTGTGTGTTTTCAGATGATTGTTTCACAGTAGCAGCCAGGTAATGAGTCAGTGCTGTGCAGCACCATGCTGGAAACCTTGGAAATGACGTTGAAGGGGTGGGCTTACCTACATCACACTTGAGGCCCAGTAGCTGTGCTGCAGGGGCCAGCTATCCCATTTGAGGACTGAGATCCCTGAGCTGCACGGTGTGACAAGCTTGTTTAGCTCACTCAATGGGTTTGAGCTAAGGCAGGATGTCCCTGCCCATGGCAGGGGGGTTGGAACTAAATGATCTTTAAGGTCCATTCCAGCCCAAACCAGTCTATGATTCTAAAAAGTCATAGGACCCTTGATTAGTTCATTGCATTAGGTGTACATTCCATGCCTAACAAATACCTGTTCCATGGACTCTGTTTCCAGCTCTTCAGTACGTGGTAACCTTGAACAGATGAAGACATGTGGCAGATGCTAAGCTGAAGTGCCACATTGCTAGGTTGAGATGCTGATGATTCAGCATCTGTTCCTCAGCACGCGGTGTGCTCAAAGCGCTGTGCCTGACTGCAGTGGTGAGTGCAAGGTACTTTGACATATCAGACTTCTGGGGCAAGCATTAAAACCTAAATGCACACAGGTCGCAGCCATCTATGAAAAATTCAGTTTAATATTAATTAACATTTTCATCATCTCGCATGGGCACTGTTAGAATCTTGTTTTTCAGGCAGGAATTAATTGCTTAATCTTGAGATTGTTGTGTATATCTCATTTACTGACACCTTCAGTACTGGTCTCAGCAGTGCTGGACCACCCTTAGAGGCAGTAAGTAAACACCTCATTTTGTGCAGTTGGCACACACTGATGAGGTCTTACCCTAGGCCTCTCTCTTTTACAAGGAGTGTCACCTGAGTAGTCACTCCTCCTCCACTGCTGTCACCTCACTGTTACGCATTGTACACCCTATCAGCCACCCACTCCCAAGTCCGTGCCTTCACATCACGGCCTTTGCTTGTGACTGTTCTGGTGTGTACTCTGACCTGGGGAGGCCTAAAGTCCAACTTAAAGAACACCGTGGTGTTGTTCCAGGTAGAAGTGCTCTCCCCGGTGCATTTGCTTTCTCCACCTAACTGTTCAGTGGGGGAGAACTGGTGCCGTGCACAGTTCTGACCGAGATACTCACTGCCCTCAGAGTTGCTTTGTAAGGGCTGCGTACTGTCATCTGAAGGGTACTCTAAATGATTGACATGTTTCTTTTTCCATAGCTCTTCATTCCAGCTCCTTCTCTCTCTTCTGCCACCTGCTTTATTTATTTTCCTCTCCTGTATCATGTGTCCCTCTCCTTTCTCTGCGTTTCTTTCTCAGTTCTCCCTTTCTCATTGCTTCTTTCCTCTGCTTCCCTCTAACGTCTCCTCTGTTGTCACTCTCTTCGTTCCTCCCACACTCTTTGGCTTGTTTCTCCCTGTCTTTTCCTTTGTTAATTAGTACATTGTTGGACTTCTGAAGCAAACCATTTCACGCAACAGGGCATCAAAGAACAAGCAGCAGGTGCAGGAGTAACCTTGTTCTTTGAACTCCTACCACCTCTTGACAGCAAAGCAAAGCTGGCAGGAACAGCTTCTCTTTTTCCTTCCCTGATTAATTAAGAGAAGAGAGTAGTATGAAGGAAAGCAAGAGTGGGTGGCAATATCAAGGGAAAAGGGCAAGCAGGGGAGGATAGGAGGGTAGAGAAGCCAGAGATAAGAAGACAGAAATAGTAGACTATAACTTACTATAACTATAACTTACATTCATTGACACAACAGAGGGAGTTTAGCAAAGCTACAGGACTGTAGCAAACCTCCAAGGATACTCACACCAGGATGAGCTTTGCTTGTTCTGCCCCAAGACATCAGTCCCTTTGCATGACACGGAGCCTCTCATCCCCAGGTTGGCTCCTCTGTCCTACTTAAATGTCCCTTTGCTCTCAACAAGCCTGGCTAGAGTGATACTGGTAATGTAAACATTCCTGCTGTTGGTATCAGTCACCACTGCCCCTTGAGTTTCAACAAAACAAAACCTAAAAATGAGGGTTTAGTTATGGTATTGCAGAAGCGTGGAAAGGCAAAGTCAGGAAGGAGTAGGTAGCTACAAATAACACAACAGAACTTAGCGTTACAGCCACAGGATTGCATTGCTTTGTCTGACCACTTTCTTTGGGTTGTTTCTTGCTGATTAACTGATTATTTTGCAAAATTTCTGTAAAACCACAGATAAATTAATCAGGGTTTTCTGTGCAAAAAGCAAAAGGAAGATTTGACACCAAACCATTACAATAAGTCAGAGTTTTGTTGCTGACTTTATGATGCAGAACTGAGTGGGCTCATAGGGTAAAAAAGATAAGATGAAT
Organism: Eurypyga helias; assembly: GCF_000690775.1. Lineage (NCBI taxonomy): Eukaryota > Metazoa > Chordata > Aves > Eurypygiformes > Eurypygidae > Eurypyga > Eurypyga helias. The sequence continues at coordinate 3,438 of NW_010256317.1, forward strand.
AGCTCCAATCCATTTTTTGTTTTTATTAGCCTTTTTTCTTCCTGTCAAGCAATTTATTTTGTTTTCCTTTCGGTCCAGATTCCTATATTGCATCTATGTGAGGTTAATGAGGAGAGTCCAAAAGATACTTCTATATAGAAAATAATATTTCTGAAAGAGACTCTATAGGCCATAAATAAAGTCCAGAAAGCATAGATCTCATGTAAAGATAAAAGCAGATTCTTCCTTTTCAGTATTTCTTTAACATATAAGAAAATAAAGAAAGTCCTTGTCATTTCAAGTCTATTAAAACTGTGGATGAGTGCAGTTGGATACTTCTGCTCTTTAAAGGATCACATGACAACACGTTATTGAAGGCAGAATCTCCTAATCCAAAAAGAATTTGTGATATGCCTGACTTAAAGGTCTACTTGTGTTCCACATTCCCCACAGCCAGGATGAACTCTTGGATGTTTTTAGGTATGACACTGGGTTTTTTTCTTGTCTTCAGAAGGACTCCCTGACACAGGAAATATGTATGGTCACTTGTTTCTTTCATTCCCATCCATACAAGACTCTATTATAGCAGAATCCTTGCTCCTTTTTTTCCTATAATCACATAAATTTAACAGAAACACACAAAAGGTCTCCATTTATCTTTTTATGTGAGATGCATATAGCCTTGAAATTGATGGAGGTTTTCTATGCTGCAAGTACAAAAGTATGAAGTCCACTAAAAAACAAACATATACCGAAGTCATATAAACACACAAACAGGACAGCAAGTTCTAGGTTTTTAAGACATTCTTAAAATGGCAAACAATATAAAACCTTCCTTCAGAAGATCACCTTTAAGAACAGGATATGTTGGAAGTGCTGAAAACACGTAGCAAGGAATGCTGCGGGCTGAATTCTCTGTGTCTGTTAGAGATACAGATGTTGTTAGCTGAGTAAAGCTGTAGTCAACTTCTATCCTAAAAAAAAAAAAAAATCATAAAACAAACAAGAAAGCCAGTGACAAATATGGGGCTCTTCTAGCTGCTATTGGAGTGAACCATCATA
>NW_010256318.1:0-2924 GCF_000690775.1 Eurypyga helias
ATTCTATGATTCTTCTGCATCACCCAGTGTCGCTAGAATTCCCTGGAGATTGCGCTCACTGCCAGGTAGGCACTTCCCACAGAAGAACGATCCCTGTCCTGGAGAGCTCGCAGTCCAAGCCCAGACGGATGTGCAGATGTCCTGTGGAGGGGTCAGTGTAACGGCTTCCTGGGAAAGCCCGGTTGCCTGGCAAGCAGGGAGCGTTGCCATTACGCCTGCAGCCACCCTGGGTGCCCGCGGCCCCGAGGAGCTGTGCAAGCAGGTAGCCTGCGCCCTGCCCCACGTGCAGCCGCTTCCACCCCTTTCCTCCTGCCTGGACTTTGCTGCGGCGGGAGGCTTAGGCAGCACTCCCTGCGGCTGCAGGAGCGCTCGCTCTGCCAGGTGAGTCGCTTCTTCATGGTCTGTGCGTTCTGTTTCTAAGTTGATGGATTTATTTAAGTAGTTTCTTCATTAAAATTGCAGACCATCTGTCAGAAGCCATGCATGTTAAGCATGGGAGCACGAAGAAGATACTAAGACCATCCTAAAAATACATGTTTAATAAAAAACAACTTTTTTGCCCTCGTGGACAGAGATGAGGATCAACCCCTTAGTATGAAAAATGTGAAGAAAGGCTGTACCAGGGCAGCTGGGAACAGTGAGTCAGGAAGCTCTTAGCAATTGGTAAAAATGGGGAGTTTGGGTGTTTTAAACGATGTGACTGTAAACCATGGGGGTTTTTTGTCTCCCTGGTGTTTTCAAAAGTGTCTAATCTCCATGTCGTATTTTTGAAGATACCGATTGTGTCTTCTCCCAGTACATTTTCTGTCCAGTAAATCCATGAAAGTGCAGCTTGAAAAATGAGCCTTTGCTTCTGCATGGGAATGCACAGTCAGCAGAGGTCACTTATTAATTACTGACCTAGTAAGCGTTTGGTGGTTTTTGTGGGTTTTTTTTTTGTTTTTTTTTTCAATTAAAATGGAATTATTTTGCTATTTTTCGGTCTATGGAAAAGGACTGCTGGGTTAAGGTTTGGGGTTGCTGCCTACAGGTGACCTGATACAGTTTAGATACAGAAGTACAGAAGTGGTCACTAGGTTACAGCGCCCACAGTGGGGTGATTTTGGCTTAGGTCAGCCTGGGGTGAGCAGATCTAGGTGGGACTTCTGGGGTGGTGCCAGCCGAACACACAGCCGGGTTTAGATCAGGGTTTGGCCGATTGGGTTGGAGTTTGTTTCAGAGCTTACGGGGTGAGCGGATCTAGGTGGGACTTCTGGGGTGATGCCAGCTGATGAACACACAGCCGGGTTTAGATCAGGGTTTGGCCGATTGGGTTGGAGTTTGTTTCAGAGCTTACAGAAGCACACGAACGAGGGTTTTGTTTTCAGATACGCTCCAAAGTGAGAAAAGGGAAGGACTAAAATTGGGAGGAAGGGTTTGTTTATGTGACAGGGCTTTTGTGTGGAATAACACCGTGCAGATCCTCGTGAAGCTAGTAGTCGATATGCCAAGTCTTACACAACCAACAGGGAAAAAGAAGGTTTGTTTAGGAGGCCTTTTAACTTTTTACACGTTTTAGCTGTGTAAGGCTTCCCACAGCCACAGATCCGTACGTGGATGGGATGTATGGAACTCCTAACTACCGAGAAGTACCTGTGAAAGGGTAACTCATCTCCCATCAAAATTAAGGATACCTTTTGGTTAAACCTGCTTCTTGGGCTTACTTTGTGTGGTTTTGTGAGAACAGCCACTGGCTGGGGATGTTAGCGTAGTTTTTTACAAGCAGGCAGACTTCAGTTGTTGTAATTCAGACTTTATGTGCTGTGGCCTCGTTTCCAGCAACCTCTGTACCTGGCAGGGAAGGTCTGTGAGGACAGAGGTGAATTGTCACGCTTGACTTTACGATTACCGGCCTTGAGCCGTAAGCTGAGAAAAGCGACTGACGCTCCTTCTCTGCAAATAGAAGCTCGGAGCAACACAAAGTGTAGGACAAGTGTGCACAAGCAGGGTAGGAGCATTCACCAGCTTGCCACTGGCTGTGAAGAGTGGCGATGTGCTCGTGCCGACCAAGCGGGGATGGGGAAACTTGGTGTTTGGAAGCGCAGGATATGATCGCAGTGTGTGTCTGGGTGTGACGGGGGCTGACGGCCGCATTCCGATGGGCACCCTGCACGATGTCTTTGTCCCTTCTCAGTTGCGTGCAGGCAGCGCAACAGCGTCCTGGTATCTTCCCATTTAACTCCTCAGCCCCTTTTCCCCGTTCTTTATAGCTTTCCACAGCTGGCTGTGCAGTTTTACCCGTGCAGAAACTTGGAGCCTCAGAAGGACGTGGCCTGACGCATGGTTTGGATCTGTTGGTTGCTATGAGTTGGCCCAAATCATTTTGTCTGTGTGGGTTACTCTCAGCGCTAATCTTTGCGTGAGGTTTTTTTGGCTGGCCAAACGTGACTTAGTGGATTAACAGCCGTTACTACTCCGTGCTGTCACTGTGGTGTAAATCAAAGGCCATGTGAGGTTTTAGGGGAAAAGTTTCAGGCTTGGCTTGGCAGTGGGCTGCAGTTAGCTGAGGAGAAGGAAGAGGCTCTCGGCTTGTACTTCAGCTCGAAGGATCCTCTTTCTCCACGCATCCGGGGGAGTTACACCCTGATTTCAGGTTAGGACTCTGATAGCTTATTGTTGTTTCTCAGTATTTCATGTGTGGGTTTTTTTTTTTATGTGGTGGGATTCCAGGCCTAAGTCTGATGTTTGAGGCAAGAAGCAGGAGGAGCAGCTGGTCTGAGGATGGAAGGGCCTTGAGGAGAACAAGATGCCGCAGACGCGCAGGCAGGGATGCTGCCATGCCAGGATGGCTCGGCTTGCCCCCGACTGCTCGCAGCTGGGGTGACGGTCGGGGCCTTTCAGCGCCATCCGTCCTGACCGACAGCAGCACGGCCGGGCCCGCCGGC
>NW_010256319.1:0-28353 GCF_000690775.1 Eurypyga helias
ATTCTGTGATTCTATGATTCCAGCAGGCTACACTCATACACAAACACTTCACAAGGTGTGCACTGAATCTATCAGCCACCCCATTTACTTGCTCTTGGCCTGCTGGATTTCAACCTTGCCCACCCTGAATTGTGCCAAACACCATTCTAGCTCCCTAACATCTCCAAACATAAGGCAGAAACAAAAAAAAAATCTCAAATACATAAGGCTGTGATAAAGATGTAGCTGGTAATCTTACTTGAAATGCTTTGAGCAGAAGCGGCTTCTCCAAACCTACTGACATCATATGATGCTTTAATGTATTTTCAAATCCTTTAAGTTGAATTCCCATCATATTGATTGCAACAAGGATAGTAAATATCTTAAGGATTTTAATGCTTATTTTCCACGGTCTCTGTGTGCCCAGTAGCATATAAAGAAGCAGTGTTTTAATAATCTAATCCCCAAAGAGATGTATTTCATCTTTCTTTTTTACTAAGGCTGCACTTCAAAGTGAGCCATATTCCCCTGTTACCTAAAAACCTGGCTGTAATTCTTGGGAGCAGGGAGTGATTCATATTTGAAGAGCCTCCTCTCATTATTTATCTGAGCGCAGCAGGGCAGCTCCGTGGCTGGGCCCAGGCTCCATGCCAGGACGGGAGACAGAAGCGTGGAGAAGCCACGGCCGCCGTTTGGACACCGGCCACCTCTCTGGTTTGGGAGGTGTAAGGAGTGGCAGGGAAGGAAGACGGTGCAGGTGGCTTGCAGGACCTCTCCACAGGAGGTGTAAAGCAGGTGCAGTTGCAGAGAGAGGGTTGTGCTTGGCATCATCTGAAAAATTTCAAAGCCCCTCCAAAAGCCATGAGGTTGAGCTCCTGCCAGTGCAGTACAACCCACAGCATATCAGAGTAATCCTTGTGTTTTATGCTCTTTGATCCTGTTATGGCTCTCCTGTTATTTTAAAGTCATTACCCATGAGATAAAACGTCCTTTGTTTAAATATGAAATTACTAGCTCCCTTATAGCAGAAACTTATGGAAAACGGGGCTTGCAGGGCTGATTGAATTTGAGCTATTAGAGCGATTACAGATCCACTGATGATGGACTATAGTGTGCTTGCGTTAAAGAAACAGAAATTCCAATGAGACTTACTTGTTCAGGATCTGAGTTAATGACCTTTGCATTTATTTATTTATTTATTTTATTTGGCTGTTGGGTTATGCTCCAGAAGCGAGGCGCCTGCAAAGGAATTAGTAGGTTTCTATGTGGCAAATCGCTCACATTGTCTGTATTTTGAGTTTGAGACAGGAGACGTTAAAATATGCAGGAAATTAATCACTGAACTTGTTCCCTGTATTCTTTGTCATGTAACTGTAGTGAAAAACACTAAAGGAGATTACTGAAGGGCGGAGAGCTAACTTGATGAGAAACCACTTCTGCGCAGAATCACCCACAGACGTCACTGAGCCGTGAGGGTGAGAATAAAGTCAAATCACATAATCATAGAATGGTCTGGGTTGGAAGGGACCTTAAATGGTCTGGCCCCTTGCACAGCCAGCTGCACACGGAGGCCCCAGGCTTTCAGAATGGTGGGTTTGCCCCAGTCACCGTTACCCTAACATTACAGATGTGCTTCAGAAAGAGATGCAAGAACATGTTTAACTAGAAACTCTGTCTTTCCCTGCAGATTACTCCTGTAAGGGATAGAAAATACATGCTGCAGAGACCCTGGGAGCTGTACAAACATGAATTTTAACACAACAGGTAGTTGTAAAGTCAACCCAAACGGGACATGGACTAGAAGAACCCCAATCTGCTTATTTTCTAGGGTAAAAGCTGCGTTATGGGACGAGGAAGGACTCGGAGAGGTGCCTGCCTAAGTGACACAGTTCAGATGAAAAGAGGTGCATGTGACGAGCACGCATAAACACGTTTTTCCCTTGGAAGGAAGGTGTAGAAAACAGGAAGGCATAGAAGTATTTTGGCACACATGCTATTTTGTGCAGCTGTTCTCGTAATCTAGTCTCGCACTTTTCTGTACTTCGCATACATGAATGTTGATGAAATACAGTTCCTTTCCAGGGAAGGTTAAATAATAGATTTAAATAACTTCAGAAGAAACTAGAAATCCTGCCATTTCATGTAAAATGGCATGAAAATTGAGACTGGCCTAATTCACGTGCAGAAAAGCCTTGCCGCTTTTACAAAACTGCCTTCCCCTGGGAAGGAGCAGACTGGGCACCCCGCAGCACCGGGAGCTCCCACTGCGACCGCATCAGGGAAAGCTCAGTTCCTGTGGGTACCCGTACATCCAAATTATCAGCCCTGGGAATCACGGATGCTCGCTCCCGCTGTTGGATAAGCCAGGACGGCGATGGCAGCTGCCTTCCCTCGGTGCCTGCCTGCATTTTGCCAGACGAGGTCAGCAGCACCCAGCTATGCTGAAGTTTCCGCCGGCACCCACGGGCAGCGGCACAATTGCATCTGCACAAACGCAGAGCTCCTTTCTGCCAGTTCATCTGGTGTGTTTTAGTCCAGCATTACGTTCTCCACATGCTGCAATAACAGGTCTGCAGGATGCACAGTTTTTGCAGTCTAGCTCGTGGCACTGACCACAGAGAGGGCAAGAATTCCCATGAACTTAAGCACCCTTAAAAATGCTTAATTTTATTTGGAATCTCTTTTTGTGATTTGGATCCTGCTGGAGTGTTGGTTCACCACCCTACACAAGCAGGGAGCTGTCAGTAAGAGGAAGCGCAGGGGTGTCCGAGAAGCAAAGCAGGTTAGAGCTGCTGTAATAATTCCTGATGTGTGTTTACATTTCAACAGCTGAGTGCATTTAAAGAGCAGGCTGTGTCGGGCCTTACAAATTTGATCATTTTACAACATCAGGCACAGTCTTAAAAGCCTTTCCCATTTACCACCTACTGTTCCTCCTGTTAGCAAATCTTCTCGTACTTTTTCTTACTTGACCTGAAATGCACTCACTCAACACGCTTATTATCACAGTTCTAAGATAGAAGTTCTCTTTAAAAAATATTTTCCCTAAACCAAACCTTCCAATGCCACTGCAACTAAATTTAAGTGCCACTGTCACATCCCTGGACAACACAACTGGAGAAACTGGCCCCCCCTGACCTGCTGGTCTCGTCCCTCCGGAGACGTTCTTGTCACTGCCCTTTGCACCAGAAGTGCTGGCTTCTCCCCAGAGACACCAGTATGACACAGCTCCAGGACAGCACTGCCTACTAAATTAATTCCTTACCTCCGACCCTTTTTGTGCACATACACATCCCTACCGGGCATCCCGCAATGGCCCTCGAAGTACCGCAAACATTCCCTTCTGTGCCGGGGTAACTCTACAGTTCAAGCAATTCCTGGTTGGATTGCTACCATGGCAGGAAAAAAGCAAAGCTGTCAGCTTGCTCTCAGCTTGGGTAGAGCCAAAATGTCTCGTTCAGTCAGGGGGAGAAGTCCCTTTCGAGCACCTAGAAGCGGCTGGAAGGGTGACCCAGGTGCTGGGACAAGCCAACAGCGCCCTGCGCTCAGAGGCAGGGCTGCCCCTCCATCCTGACACCCCGAGCAAGTGCCCCGGGCACTGGAGTTTCCAGGTTGTCCCTCAGATCAACTGTTCCAGTAGCTGGCAGGTACAGCTGAGGTGCTCATGCTGGTGATTTACATTTAAAAGCATTAATAGGGCTTTTAAAATTATATAGATTATGCCATATAACGCCAATTATAGATCCCCATGCTGCTGCTGAAATTAAACGCTGCCTTATCCTAAGCAACATGATTTCTTCAAGAACCGATGAGTTCATTTTCAGGTGTCTCTACTTAAATTTTCAGTTACATATCTATACAAATACATACATATGTGTACACACAAACATCTCAAAAACCCTGCATTATTTACAAGAGACAGTGAACATTTTATTTTCTGCCTATACAGTCGACGAGAAGCTGATGGGAAGAACAGGGACTGAGAGTTATGTGCCACAACATACCACATCGTCTCAGACTGAGACCGCTCCGACTCGGTCCTGATGTCTGTCTTCTCCAAAGGCAGATGTGCTTTCCCACTGGCACGCCATCCAAACCAAATGACTTTACGTGGACTCCTGAGCCCAGAGGCAGCGTTTGAAGGGCTGGCTGGAGCTCTCCGAGCCCCTGGACGCCCCAGCTCCGCCGTTGCCTCGGGCTGCGTGGGAGCCCTTTGCTGCCCTCGCAGCTCAGGCCGCTCCCGCACAGGCCTGACGGTGCCTTCAGGGGTGTCGCCTTTTACACGGGGCTGCCTGCACGAAAGGCACGAGTCATTGGAAGACTCAATAACATCTGCCACGAGAATTTAGGCTCCTAACACCTTTGAATGCTTTTCAAAATGTTGACTAAAATCTTGCCTGCAGAGCATCATCTCAGAGCTGACTGCCATCCCAGAGAAACAACCCTTCCCATCCCGCCTGCCATCACGAAATGCACCCGACTGGTGTCACGGAAACTGGAGAGGAACTACGTGAATCACTCCACTTCCTTGTGCTGTTCATCCCATTAATTTCCATCCTTCACTGCTCCATGCTGCTGAGTCTTTCATCTCACTCTGACACACAAATATTTAGAAATTAGGCCAGAGCTCCTAACTGCTCCCCGAAGCTGCACTCTTGCTTACGCCCCTGCCAATAACAAAAACTATTTTTGCAGCATGTTTTTTCTACCACACAAAGCCACAGATTTAACCTTGTTAGAGGCAACAAGCTGCTTTTGAAGGATACTTTTTTCTGCTGTTCAGACCAAATGACATGTGACATAGCAACGTTATCCCCGAGCGTGGGATGCCAAACTGCCGCTCCCGCTGGGACGCACAATACCAAGAATTTCCTTTTGAACTATCGGCCAAAGAATTAAACACCAAAACGCAGTCTGGGCTATTGAAATGTCAGTGGAAAACTAGAATTCGTGGTTCACAGGTTGTGGATTACCCGTGGAATGGTAAAATAGGAAAGGGTTTGACAGTTAGGACGTGCTCCTTATGTGCTGACAATATGGCTGGTGCTGTGAGAGGGGAGCGTGCTCTGCCTCCTCGCACCTACAAAATAAGGAGTGCAAAAAGCCAATAATCAGAGAACACACCCACACAGCAGGAGATCTCAGAGCTCGATGTAAATCCCTTTCCTTGTAAACCGCAAAGGTAATGACATGATGTATGCAGATTAGTACCTGTGAGCCTCAGAATAAATGGGTTTTCAGAAGGGATTTGACTAATGAGCAAGCGAAACTCTTCTGGCAAAAGGAGCTAATGCTGAAAAAGCTGAAAAAGCAATACTTTAATATTTTTTAAAGCACGGAATTCCTTTTATTTATTTCTTTGTAAGCTGTGGCAGTCGTGGTGTCAGCAGTTAACAGCAAAGGCTGATCCGAACCTGCCCGTAGCTGGCAGGAAGGTGCAGCGGGCGCCCTCCACGCCGGCTGGACGCAGGCAGATGAGGAGCAGGGAGCGCAGCACGGGGTCCCTGCGCTGCCATGGTGCAAAGCTGGCAGAGGCAGGGAAAAAACGCCCGGCAGCCTGGGAGCAGCCTCCAGGGCTGCTGCGGGTGCGGGCAGGGGTCTGTGGTTGCACCTGCCCCAGGGACAGGAGGGCTCGGAGCCTGCCCGGCGGCTGCACTGCTCAGCATCTTCCCAAAGGAGAGTTAGTAAAGCCACGTTTAACTACCTGCTGCATGAGAGTGCATCATTCGTGCAGCTAAAGTGAAAAAAGGGATGTGTTTGCACCATGTGACGGGGGAAGCTGTTGCAGTCTTCCCCTCCAAACCTACACCTGGGGCGTCACGGTCTCGTAGTTCAGTGTGGTTCTTGCGTTTCTTGTTTTAAAATCGGCTTTTTTTTCCCTCCTGTCTTCCCTGCATGCAGTGAGGATAATAGCATGAAAGCCTTTTCCACTAACATTTGACCATGAGGAATAAGGGTGTTTAACTGTCTCCTCTTAGAATAGAGACAGAACAAGTTCTGCCCATTTACAGGTGGGCCAGGTTTGGGGTTTTTTTGTTGCTGGTCTGTTTTTTTGGAAAGGGCATAGTTGAATCATGGAATCACAGAATGGTTTAGGTTGGAAGGGACCTTAAAGATCATCTAGTTCCAACCCCCCTGCCATGGGCAGGGACACCTTCCACTAGACCAGGTTGCTCAAAGCCTCATCCAGCCTGGCCTTGAAGACATCCAGGAATGGGGCATCCACAGCTTCTCTGGGCAACCTGTCCCAGTGCCTCACCACTCTCTCTGTGAAGAATTTCTTCCTGAAGAGAAAGAGGATGTCGAGGCAGGTAGAGTCTGACGTATAACATAAAGGATGGGTGCAGCCCATCCCCAGTGTGAACAGTGAAACAGATGCTGGCTTGGAGTACGTCCTTCCCCTTCACACCTACAGAACCCTACCCCAGCGTTTCCCACTTGGCACTCTACCTGTGTCTAGATACCTAGTGGTTACGTTCCCCGCACCAAAGCAATATCAAATACTAAATCACAAGAGGCCAGTGGCTGTCTCTGTGGCTGGGGTATCCTGCTGAGGTGCTACAAACCCATGAAGCAGTTATCCCGGTGCCAGGTGTGCCAAGGATGCAAGCAAAGCTGGACTCCTGCTAGAGGAGTTGGAGTAGGTTGTGCCAACAAAACCTTCAGAGCCTGCAAGTCCTGCGAAAAAGCTGAGCTAAGATCTGCTGGGAAGGCACGGGCAGCTTTCACCTGAGGCAAGGGAGCTTCGCAGCCTGCCCCGAGTCAGTAAGTTTTATCGGTGGGGTGCAGCACATGAGAGCTGCTCCATCAGCTGGTTCTTCCCCCGTGACCCAGCAGCAGGTTACTAAGGTTTTACAGCAGCTGCCTCTTCCCATAACTCAGAGTTGTTTAAAGCTCAGCTTGCTGTAAATCCCCTGTCTCATGAAGTCTGGACACGGACCCGACTTTCTCAGGAGTCTGCAGTGGGTAACTACTCAGGAAAACAAAATGTGCAGGGAAGAAGGTTTCAGCCCATTTTATCCATCTTTCAGGACAGGCAAACCAACCTCCGTAGCATGCATAAACCTTGCATTCAGGCACTCGGACTCAGTGGCATCCACCTTCTCTTACTCCCACGGCATACTGCCCTTCCTCCTCCTCCCACCTGGGGTTGAAGGCGAAGGGCCAAGCAGATGGGGCAGGAGCAGCAGTTGCTGGGAAGGACTGAGCAGTGGAGCTTCAATCAGCTGAAGGCAGCCGACGGCAACTGGTGAGCAGCACGCAGCAAGGCCACAGGGTCTTAACCGCACCCCCCAGTGCACACGGCTATTTTAGGTAGAAGCTTTTAAAAACTCATCTGTGAAGCCAACGGACTGTGGTTCGAGACGGCTCCCTCACGAGGCAGCGCCTGGATTCTTCAAACAAAAGGTTTTCAGCACATGAAGTTATATCTCCTTCTCCATTAACTCTCAAGCAGATCAATACCGTTGGCAGTCACAGCTACGGAAGGAGTCATGCCACACCAAGCACGAAAGACCGGGAAGGATCCAAGAGACTCGGCCTCCAAGACATGAAACTTCTCTAAATCCTTTGACAGCAGACTGCTAAATTCAGAAACTGCCCGAAACGTCGATTTTATATCTTAAACTGTAAGATATAGTGTATCCTTCTAACAGAGATCAATGCTGTGCTACTGCGACCCGGTCGGCTAACGGTCCTGAAACATGGCTCTACTTCCGCTGTCCAATGCACCGACCTCCCGCTCCCTCCCCGCTGGTGGCTGCCAAGGCCACAACCAGAAGATGAATTCTCCCCCTGCTGTCACCGCTACCTCTGCCAAGAAGGATGCCAAGCACGAGGGCAACATGCTCCTTCCCACAGACGCTGGATATACACTGCCAACTTATTTTTCATAAATCACCAAGGGACGGTAAGAGGGAAGGACCTTCAGCAGCACAGGCGGGGTGTGCACAGCGTAAAACCCTCAAGTAGGTGACCGTAGGTACCTGTTTTTCTCAAGACAAAGTAAAAGCTATATGGGATTGTACACAGAGCATCGGCTTACACTTAGAAGTAGGGCTGATAGGAAATCTTTGGCCACAATAAATGCCAGTTTATCAAGCCCCAGAGCTGCTGCTGCTGACCAGCCCTTTATATCTGGGACATGGAGAGAGCTCTGCAAGCCTCACGGAAACTCAGGTTCATGCCAAGAGTCTCCAGAGCCTTTCAGGTTTGGGAATATCTGGGTTTGTCTCAACTAAAATAAATCAACTCCCCCACCCCAAAATCTAAGCATTTTAATCTGGTAATACCTTACGAATCAACACTACCTGTAGCTATCAGCAACCAAAGTATGACACAACCAGCTTGCAACCTGCTGTGACAACGCACGGAAAATAATAAAGAAATGAAAACCTGGGCATCTAAATTATTTACAGAAACCGGCTTCTGTTTCACTGAGCTGTAGCACCCAGAGGAGAGCGGGAGATGGGAGCGCCAGAGCCAGGCTGTTCTGCGTCTGCAGCACACGTACCACATGCTGCAGGATCGCTCCAAACCCGCGGCGAGTGCACAGTAATTACGGGAAGGCAGCATGCGCCCGCATTAATTGCGGCAGCCAGCCGGGCCAGAGTGATTCACTGCTGCTCGCGGAGCCACCGGCGCTGGCAGAGCAGGCAAGCCGTCAGCCATGTACGAAACGAAGCTCTTCATATACGATGCTGCTTTCAAAGACAGTTCAAAACAAAGTCCCCGTGAGGGTAAATATAATTTATTTCCCCCCTGATGCGGGCAAACCTTTTTCATTAAGACATGGTGCTAATGCCATCTTGCAAGCGTGGCTCAGAATCCAAATATGGCTCTTAATCGTCTGCAAGAGGGTGGAAGAGAGGGAACTATATTAAAAATATTTATTGCCTGTAGTAACACCGAGGTCTCCTGCAATCTAGCAGTTGCATGATACATCTTTGGTCCTGCTGTAGAAGGAAAAAAGCAAAGGTGCTTAAAAAAAGCCTACATTTCTAGGTAAGCAGCTGCAGAATTAAATCAAATTAGGATGGAAAATGTGAAAGAAATAAGAATCACAATACACCATTCTTGATCTGCTGATTTAAGTTTTCAATTGTCTTTTGATCGATGATTTTATTTCACTTTTTGTATCTTTTTATCGCAGTCAAATGATTAAAAGCCAGAGAGAGAAGTTCTGCAGGCAATTCCTGACGTGATTCAGTACTGGAAGCGGCTCAGCCTCAGGAGCAGTGCCCCGGCAGCCCAGCACCCACAGCACGTTGCATGCGGCTGGGCCCAGCTGTCCCACGCGTGGCTGAGCTTCATCACTGCTTGGGGGCAATGTGGGAGGGAGCTTTGGGTGCAACGCCCCGCCTCCCCTCTCAGGCTCTGCCCACGTTCAGGCGTTGCAGAAGCGCAGCTGAACCCCAGTTGTCAGCAGAGGAGTTTATTTCCGTGGCTTTCTGCCACAGAGCTGCCTGCAGATCTTCCCAACGCCCCACCGGTGAACGCACCCATACTGGCAGTACCTTAAAGAAGACATATCCTGTGAACCCGTTGATGAAGATTCACTTGCAATTAAGATTTGTGCAGAAGGAGTTGAGGCCCTTGTGATTTCAATTCATGGCGTGTCTGAGAAGCAGCCAAATTAAAATCCTTATCATTAAGGAGCTGATAGCTCCCATAATCGCAAGCATCATTCTGCATTAGCTGGAGGGAGCAGCACGCCTCACTGGCTAACAGAAGCAGATCTGTTCATAAAATAGGAAAACTTCTAACCCAAGAGAAGTTCCTGAGCTGTGAATTACTTTAGAGAAAGCACTAATTTCAAACAACTTACATAATTTGTGCTGTCGATACAAAACTTTATTCTAAGTTGAGTCTTTTTGCCGTGCCCTGCTCAGAACTGCCTTCCTGGCTGACCTACAGTGTATCAATCCATGGTTCAAAAGAAAAATCTTCCCTGAGGGATGAGTCACGGCTCTCGACTGTCCTTCAGGTGAAACCACATTTCCCTTTACTTTCCACAGAGTACATGTTTTAAGAGTTGATGAGTTCCACAATTGATATGTTGCCCAGATCCATTTGATATGATCCATTTGCTGAGAAAAATTTAAAAACAAATATTAAGACATTCTCATTCAAGGCACCTGTCCCCTGTGTGGCTGTTTCTCTGACAGAATGATCTGTCACTTGAGGGAGAAAACCCAGGAGGATACTGAGCTAGTGCAGGTTTAAACAGGATTTTTCAGGTCTTTTGAGGTCTGAAAAATAAAATGGAAAGGTAGAAATAATTGCAGCATGCACTAAGGGGTCGGCTTGTCGCGCAGAGTTCATTTCATGAAGACTGTAGTGCTAAAACGGGGCAGTTTTGCTCTGGGAAGAGGCTGCAACATGCAGCCAGCCAGGCAACCAATTTAATGTAAGTGGTGACAGGTCACAGCCCCGCAGGAGAGCAGCTAAGCCACTGTCAAGCCTGCTGCAGCTTCAGAAAGAGCTCAATTTAGTTACAGGCTTGGTCCAATTTGGAGAATTCAGCTCAAGACTAAAATTAATAAGTGGTCTGGACTGGATGAGGTGACTCTGCTAACCTCAGGACTGCTCAGACCGAGGTTTAATACCCACCTCAGATCTCTCATTTGAAAGATTTATTCTAACATGGGGGATTTTTAATGTAGCTGCAAGCTGAAACATCCAGCGTCCACCACCAGAATTTCAATACCTTCTCTCGCTGCCTGTAGAGCTCCATATAAAAGACATATAAAGCATCTTTAATGCTCTGGACTCTTTCTCCTTCCTTCTCTGTAGCAGTGCATGAGTGCGCAGCAGTGTACGGGGAAGGACGCAGCCCAAGCACGAGCAGAAGGAGGTCTGCGATGGGGCAGGAGCGGGACTAAGCCCCAGGTGTGGGATGGGGAGGGTGTCTGGGTGGCCCCGTGGCTCCTGGCCCACCCAGCACCCAATGCTGGAGATGATGGAGAAAAATGAGGGGCTAGAGCAGTTCTGGTGATGGAGTTTGATCTTGGAAAGCACCTAATGAGTCTTAACAATCAGATATCTATCAGTGCTAGTTTAAATTGTTGAAACTGTTGAAAAGAGAGGCACCACGTTTTTCTGCCATAACGCGTTGCCTTTCAACTGCAATTTAGCAGGAAGTGGAGCAAAGACCCTGCTGGATTGCTGTGCAGCAGTGTTTTACTTGGGAAAGGGAAAATTATAAACAGATTAACAAAACTGTCCTTAACAGGGAGGTGAGTCCTGGATCTGTTACAAGCGTGAAGAAGCCAGAAGTCAAAACAGTCAGCATGATACATGAAAAATAAAATATACAGAGGAAAAACCAGCTCTCAAAGTACAGGACAAGTGAAATTAAAGCCCTGGGTGGTTGCACACAAATCCTGAAAGGCAGAGGGCATGTTTTTCTGAACAATTTACCCCATCAGATTACTACTAACTTGAGCCATGAGAAAACTGGGCATTCCAGCTGCATGTCACCAGCACTCTGTGTGTTCATTTCAATTATTATTTTCTTCCTTTATATGAGTTTTTTTCACCTTTTCCAGGAGGGACGTGAGAGGTCCTGCCTGCCCTGGCCCAGAGCAGGAGCAGTAGCCTTCATCTGTCATTCCGACAGCTGGTGCCATGCTGTCAGCAATGCTGTGTCCTTAATAAGTTTTCCCTGAAGAAGGAATGGCCTCATTAAAGACAGTTCTCTCGCAGGATTTTAAAGGGGTAGGTGGCTTGTGTGGCTTATGGTCAGTGAGCCAGATGCTCAATATCAACCCTGAATGTCAGGCTTGCCCTAATAGAATTGCTGGAAGGCAGATGTTCCTGAAGAACCTTGGTTTGTGAAGTGCTTCCATGGAAAACTCAGAGAAAACTGAAGAAATGGAATAATTGAAAGATTTGGTGATACGGCACGAATTGATGCCTTTAGCTGGGCATCCCTGTTGACAGAGCTGGACTCCAGCAGCTGCCACTGCAAATTCCCTCATGTTTCCCTTTACAGAAGAGACATGCCCATTAAAAGAGTGGAAACTTGGTAAAGAATATCAACATACCAGGAAAACACCACAGTTTTGATATTTTAGGAACAGAAAGAGAAAAACATACGCTATTTTACACTACTATTTGCTCAAGCTCCATGATTTCCATATACCTGCCACAACTTAAGGAAACTTCACTGATGTGAAATAAACTTGATTTGTATTTTCAGCAGTAGTATAAAAGGCATAAAAAGACACTAGAATGAATCTTGTTTAGCCTTGTTTCATGCCAGTGTTTGCTTACGTGCAGAAGTGTTTGCTTAAGCCTACACTTGAAAAACCATGAACCGAATGCAACAAAGCCCCCAGAGCTGAATGGTCTCAGGGATTGCGTGTCAAGACTTGTAGCTTTATTTTGTATATTCTGCTTCCAAAGGCGACACCCAAGCTAAAAATTCCCTCCTGGTGTCACTTCCTATCAGCGTGCTTTTTAAAAATGTCCCTGCTCAAGGGACGTACTGAAGATGTGCAAACCCCCCAAAGAAGGGGTGGCCCGAGGAATGACGCAGAAAGCTTGTGCGAAATCCCAGTCGTGCTATGGGAGAGCGGCAGCACGACAGCAAAACCAAGCAGCCACCCTTTGGGAAGTAACATCCAAAACAGAGACACAACCGGAAGTGGTTCCCATCACCATTAGTAGTGGAATTCCAAGCCCCGTGTGCCCCACTGCCTTGCGGGGCTGCCAGGCTCATGCCCCAGCCCTGACGTGCAGCCGTCCCTTCTGCATGGAACTGCTTTTGTCCAAAGTCCTTACTTCACACCTCGAGGCTGCTGGCAGTATTTTCCTGGCACTGTTCGTTATTCCACATTTTCTGTTTCAGCTGAACACCCAAACCAGGACTGGTGACCCCAGGGCGGATGTGAGCAGCGGTGCAGGGCTGCGGCACCCCAGAGCATCTCTGCTGCGTATGGTGTCAGGTAAGTGTCCGGGGTAAGGAGGATCTTCTTGGGTTTCTGTCTTCCTATTTGGGCTTCACAAACTTGGGGATTTAAATTTAGCTCTGGCCCAGCCTGCAGCGGAGCTGCATGATGTATCACAACGTGGTGGTCAGGACATTTTTTACGCCATCTGCTTTGGTGGCAATGTCGTTCCCTGCGCTGCTGATGTGGAGTGGGGACCAGTTGCCTGTGCTATCCCACAGCGCGAGCGCTGAAATTCTCTGCCAAGGTTTAAGCCAGAACTGAGATCAGCACATGAGCCCTCGGGGTCTCTGTGCTCTCCCCGAAGCCATGATGGCTGTGCCTGCTCTCGGCAGAGACCAGCTGGACCGTGCTGGTGCTCACCACCTTCCTGCGGGCTCACAGGGAGCGTGGGGTCTGCAGGCTAAGCCAAACATGGCTCTCCAGGACCCTGGAATGAGGAAAATCCCAGGAAACATCAGTATCTCTGCAAATTCCAGTGCTAGATGCTAGGTCCTTACTCCCACATCTCCTACTTCATCTGGGCGAGGAATCACAGCCATGCAGGAGCAGGAGTCTGGCTCAATGCACATGAACAGCTCGTGATTAAAGCAGCAGGACTTTTACATATACCCAGAATGATTTATTCCAACTCTGCTGACCACTGTACAGCCAAACATCAATTCTGAACTTGCTGTCCTGTTAATGAATGACCAAATAAGCAGTATTTCATGTCAGAAGCAAAAATATATGGCTTTGTAAAATTATTTATGCTTCAAGCGTACAGAGAGACCATCAGAAAGCAGCAGTGCTGATACGCTAGTCCAGCTTTGCTAACATCACAGTTATTGTCTCATTTTAAGATTCTCCCATACTTATTGTTTAGTGTCTCACCTTATTACCTCACTGAAAAAGCAGCATCCAGCTCTCACAGCAAAGCCCTGAGTGGCACTCCACTGCTATTGAGCAGAACGGCTTACCCTTCTACCCACTGCCCTGTGCACACCAAGGTGCTGCTGGAGGAGTTTCTCCACAGCCTGCTCTCCCCCTGAGCCTGGGCCATGCACATTCCCCTGAATCACTTGGATCCACAAATCCCTGAGACCTCCACAGCCTCCTGATGAGCATCTGGGGCTCCATGAAGTCCAGCCCCAGGCTGGCTATGGACTCTCATCACAGCCACCCCTTTTTCCCGGCAAACATCACCCCAGGAGGGTCTGGCAGCTCCTGTTAAGCCGTATTAGGATAAGGAGACTTTCATGCATCTTTTTATAGGGTTCTCTCTCACGGCTTATCCAGGCACATTCTTATCTATGTTAATTTGGTCCCTTCCAGTCTAATTACAGCTCAGTGCATAAGACAGTCTCATTAAGATCTCAGCTTAGGTTGCCTATTTATATTCTCAGTATCCCCAGCAAAACGTACAGGAAAACTGGTGTGGAGTAAACCAGCAGGTAAAAGGGCTCATTCATCCCCCTCAGCAGCAGACTGGTCATCGCCAGCAGCTCCACCTCTGAGGGCTTGACATTTCTGTGCCCCCCCGCTTAGGGGAATCACACGCCCGGTTCCTTCATGTTGAGGCTATACAAAAAAAAACCTGCCTTCGTTTTGGTACAAGTAGAAGATGTAGGCACTAACAAATACACATCCGTCTGAACAGCAAGGATGAGAAATGTTGAGGGTTTGGTTAAGAACAAGAGAATGTAACACTACAATTCCTTGACTGCTGAGAGCTGTTAGGGACACAGAAGAGGGAGCTGGTGGAATCCCACTGCTTGAAAGGCTTTAGAGTGGGAGAAACATCCAGGGGAGTATCACGATGGAAAGTAAGAGGTCCCATTGAAGTGTGAAACCTTTTGTCTAGGTTTCCAAGGTAGAAGTTCAAGATTTCAGACTGAAAAATCCTTTGTAACCACTGTGACACCAATGATATAATAATTGGTTGCTAAACCAATACAGGAGTGTTCTTACTCACAGGAATGTTAGTCACCGGTTGAATATTCTGAAGAGTATTTGGAAGAATACTCAAGAATTTCAGTCTTGCACAAATGAATCTCCCCCACCCAACTTCACACTGACAACTGCTTTATTGTTACATCTCCACTGATGCAGCCTGAGATTTCAGAGGCCCACGCACCGAACACAGACATCACCAGGTAGTTAGATGACCCATCGCTGCAGCAAACAGCCAGAAGAAAACATTCACGGACTAAGAATCTCTCTCCAGCAAATGCTTAGTAACAAACAACCCATTTCACTGAGATCAGAACTGATTCACAAAATAATATGGAAATGGAAAAGAAGGGGCTAACTCTGAAATAAATAATGGCAGCAGCTTCCTTTGACCACAACCATTTAGCACGTAATAGCATTCTGCATCACCGCCAGTGCTCCACTGGCTTGTTTAATTCACATCTACATCTGGCAGTTGTGCACATGAGGAGAGAAGCTTGGGGGGGAACCCCGATTTTTTTAGAGAAACAGAGACTATAATGAAAAATCTTCAAAGAATCACAAAGACAACAACAACAACAAAGTGCTGTGAGACACTGTATCTTCTGAAGGCATTTTTGTTTCCATAAAATAAAAATGCTGTTAATTCATTGGAAAAAAAAAAAAAATTCTAGAGATGTTTGTGTACCTAAACAAATTCTGACAAGTTCCCCGGCAAACAGTCTGCGGGGACTAAACAGGACAAGACCAGGAGGGGTGCAGAGGGGCTGCAGCCCGGAGCTGCTGCCTGGAACAGCAAAGGATGGGCAAGAGCGCGCTGGGGGGCCGATTATTTGCACAGAGGAGACCATATCGGCATTCACTCTGAATTCCCAGATGATGTAGCTCAGGATGGAAAGGGATTTCAGTTGAAAGCATTTCTTTTCTCCATTTCAAATCAATTATTATAAAGCCTGTTCTTTCCATACACATTTCGGCTGGGTGTTCCTGATAGTTTGCTTTCCTTTGTATCAAAAGTCAGTAAAACACCAAGAACAGGTGCAATCATGCAGAGGATGATCCCGACATCCATATTCTCCAGCAAGCCTCAGGTACTACCCCCTCCGTAAGCCACCTCCCAGCAGGCAGTATCCCGGGCCGGGCAGCCCCAGCATCACTGCCTGCAGCCGCGTACAGCCCCTCCGCGGCCTTGCAACGGGGCAGATGGGACAGATCAGACACACCACACCATGTATACTGGGAATTACAGGCACATTACCTAAACACAGACTTTAAACCCTTCCTCTTAGTCCAATGAGCAGCAGCACAAATTGAGGTGGATCAGGGTTAACTGCAGATGAAAGACTCCAAAGCAGCGTCTGTGTGGAACATGAAAATCAAACTTCTCTATTACTGGGTCATTACAGAAGCAGCTTTTTCTACAGAAAAAGGGAGAAGCAATCCAACTGGCAGCACCGGATCACATGCAGAGGTCAGCCAGGAACAATCCTGCGGGTGAACAGGCTACAGAAAATTCTC
This sequence comes from Eurypyga helias, assembly GCF_000690775.1. Taxonomy (NCBI): domain Eukaryota; kingdom Metazoa; phylum Chordata; class Aves; order Eurypygiformes; family Eurypygidae; genus Eurypyga; species Eurypyga helias. Next base: position 16,383 of record NW_010256319.1, read on the forward strand.
TAATAAACTTAAAACTAGTTTTACTGAAAAAGGTTGTACTTCAAGCAGCTTTTCTTGAAAGTGAAAAAATACCAAGTTGTTATCAGAAGTAAAGGCAACGATTTGTAGCAAAAGGTAGTATGTTTGGTAGAGTTACTGAAATACTCAGTCCAAAACAGACCAGGGATTTAAGTGCTTGAGCCTCCAGGTTTTGCCTTGTTTGCTGGTTATATTTGTTGGTCTAACGAAACATGAGGCTCTGCAAACCTTGCCACCTCAGAACTAGATAATCTTCAAGGTCCCTTCCAACCCAAACCATTCTATGATTCATCTTGGGTAACAGCAGTAGAAGCTGCTCTTTTATTGTTTGGCTTTATGATGGTCCAGGACATCAAATTCTGTCCTCTTCTTATTTTAAAGGGAGTAATAATAACAGCTTATTTTGGCCATAGATTTTTGTCCAGAACACAAGTCCAATTTTTTAATTATTTTTCAGGTGTATATACAGCAAAAGGCAGTGTTTTACTGGCTGGACTCACTTTCCCTCTCCTTCCATATGTACGAGGTCAGCAAGGGAGGTGGGCAACTCTAACCAGAGCAGAAGGGAAGCAACTGGGGTTCACTCACATCAGGAAGAAAAAAAGTCGTCTTAAGCCACAGGAGAAGGGGCTTAAGCCTTGAAAAAGTCTGCATACCTCAGACAGCGTACTGAGACATTAACAGAGTTCAGCGCAGGCACGCCTGGCACTGCCTTCCTCATGGAGCAGAGAAAAAGGATGGATCCTCCTGGATTATCAGGTTAAGCATCACCTGGAGAAAACAGACTCCTGTCGCAGCCTTTAATAACGATCCTTCTGAGCCACCATCAATCTTTACTGCCGGTTAATTGAATTTGCTGTTTAGCTGATGGTGCGCTGGGGTGAGCCTGTGGGCAACACGATCCTTTTCCATATATTCCTCCTATATATGGAATATATTCTTCCAAGACTCAGAAACTCAGCTGTAAAACCACGGCCTTAGAGCAGGCAGACAGATAACGCCGGTGGCTGCGCTCTTCGGGTGCCTGGTGGCAGGAGACTGGATAGGGGATGAAGGAAGGGAGCAAAGGAACGGATGATGAAAGGTGGTTCTGCCTGCAGACCGGCACCAAAAGAGCATTTGATAGTGTCTGCTCGCTGTGGCGGCATTGCCCCGTGTGACAAAAGAACCACACACCCCAAACGCTGAAGCTTTCGGTCAAGCTCAAAAAGCAAAGGCAGCCTCTGCTCTAACGCAGGCATTAAAAAGGGTAAAATTTAACGGCCCTTGTCAGAAATGAGGAGGTGCAGGCAGACTGACTGGTAGGCAGTGCTGCAGCCTTTCACTAGAGCAGCTCCTCCCGACAGGCTGATGTCAACGGGAAGTGCCTGGAAGACCTGATTCCAGGATTTGAGGGGCCATGTCACATGCCAAGTACGTGACACCGTACGTCCTAAAAGTTATGAGCAATGGACTTTGTGGTGCTGAAAGCATCGTTAGGGTAGCGAAGGAGGACCAAGCCCTGTGGATGCTGATAAGTATTTTCATTTGGAGCCTTTTCCCAAATGCAGCACCGATACTTGGGAGCTGCACCACCTACGTGCACAATGAAAGCGTAGGTGGTGAAATTGGTTTTAACTCCTCAGGAAAAAGTGGTTTTGTGAATGAAATAGGAACTTCCATGGAATGGCTCCATCTTCTCTAACTCCCCATTGCTACAGGCAAACACAAGAACACCAGTTTTCAGATCAGCCAATAGGCATTTCTCGTTCCTTGCTATACCAGACGGAGTTTCTAGAGGGAAAAAAATATTCAGAAACATTTCTCAGCTATTTCTTGTTTTAACGTTGTGCTAGCAAAAGAGCCAGCCATTTCCAATCCTCCATAGCAGAGCGTGAAAGGTAAAGCCTGTTAAACCAATAATACATACCCTCAAGAGCACATGGGGAGGTATCACCTGCAAACCTGCGTTCTGCCTGGCTTTCACACCCATCAGACTTCCCACCACGGCTGCAGCTGCAGAGTACAAACACGATGCCCAGCAACTGCTCTTCTATAACCAACTCCATACAGAGGACATTAGGGAACAAATCCCAATGCACTTAGGCTTGTCGTTTCCTCCACACTATCTAATGTGGCTCAAGGCCAGTATCTTCAGTAAAAAAAAAAAAGAAAAGAAAAAACCCTACAAGAATAACACGCAAGGAAAAACCCTATAAAGAGTATCCTAGAGTAACTCACATTTGTACGAGCCCATCAGAGGGTGACACAACTTCCTCCTGCTTGAGCAGGTTTGACGCTCAAATCTTTGCAGCACAGCAATGCTCTCCTCTGCTTTGTAACCAAAGGGGATGTTTTTTATGGTGCAACAGCAGGAACAGCAAGGATTGACCCTGACTGCGCACAGCTGAATACGAATAATCCTGACACCTCCCACCCTGCCTGCACGTGCTCAGTGTTGCTGCAGGTATCATCCTTCCCCAGCCCGAGATGTCATTAAGTATGTTTCTCTTTAAGCAGTCCTTTTTTTTTTTATGAGCATGGAGTGCCGAAATAAACTTACTGTTGCATAAAGATGATGTAGCTCAGAGTGAAATTAGCAGAGTGTCCTAAAGGACGTGTTCAAGGCCCATAAATGTTAATGCTGTATTTTCCACAGAACTCCGTTTGATAAACTCTATGAATATTCCGGGCATGGTTTCTATTACAGCCACATTTCCCCCCTCAATCGCTGGATTTCATTTCACTATGATTAAGTAACTATCCGGGGATTTTTGGCAGCTTACTGTTGTTCTAACCCGTTGGTCTTGTAATTAGCTCCAAATGTTGTTTTCGTGACGCCATATTCTTCTTGATGTATGCTAAAGTCCCCAGCTATCTTCTATACTTAGCCTATTATATCAATGCTAAGGAACATTAATATATAAATAGCATTAAAATTACAAAAAGCTGCTGCCTGGACGTTTTCCAGGTACATCACTGAAAAGGGAAGTTTTTTAAAATGTTCTACACCACAGGATGTACATCTTCAGGAATAGAGAATCACAGAATGGTTATGGTTGGAAGGGACCTTAAAGATCATCCAGTTCCAACCCCCCTGCCATGGGCAGGGACACCTTCCACTAGACCAGGCTGCTCCAAGCCTCATCCAGCCTGGCCTTGGACACTTCCAGGGAGGGGGCATCCACAGCTTCTCTGGGCAACCTGTCCCAGTGCCTCCCCACCCTCTCCGTGAAGAATTTCTTCCTGATATCCAATCTAAACCTCCCCATTTTCCATTTAAACCTGTTACCCCTTGCCCTGTCACTACAGGCCCTTGTAAAAAGCCCCCCCCAGCTTCCTTGTAGCCCCTTCAGGCACTGGAAGGGGCTATAAGGTCTCCCCGGAGCCTTCTCTTCTCCAGGCTGAACAAGCCCAACTCTCTCAGCCTGTCCCCAGAGCAGAGGGGCTCCAGCCCTCGGAGCATCTCCGTGGCCTCCTCTGGACTCGCTCCAAGTGGTCAATATCCTTCTGATGTTGAGGGCTCCACAGCTGGACGCAGCACTCCAGGTGGGGTCTCACCAGAGCAGAGTACAGGGGCAGAATCACCTCCCTCGACCTGCTGGCCACCCTTTTTAGCTCCCATCCTATCTTACCACCGAAATATCCTGCTGATATAAGGGTACCAGCAGAAAACAGAAAACATGTTTTAAGGCTGATGCTGGGACTGAAGCGTCTGAGGGTACGATTTCATTTTCAATACGGAAACAAAAGCCTCATGGGCTGAGCCAGATGCCGGGGAAGCTATTCACTGAGCAGGACTTGACTGCCAGCCAAGCTCATCAAGGGGGTTCTTCAGTCTACTGATCCGCACTGAATATTGATGTATTCTTTTTATACTTTATATATGCATGTATGTGTACATGCTTATACATACGTGTGCATGTATTCCCTGGACCACATCAGCCTAAAAAACTGTTTTTCCCAGAAGGGAGAGCTAATGATTAATGAGTTCTTACTTTGGCTCTTGTCTTTACTGACACCTTAGCGGGTGACACCGGCAAGTATTGCACTTGCTGGCTGTGTGCTCAGATGGGAAAAACAGCACAGACAGCAATTACACTGTGGGGTGAAGAGGTGGGCAGGGAAGGATCTCTCCATCACTCACAAGGGGGGCGAGAGAAAGGTTGCTATGGGCAAAGCACCTCAATCCACTCCTATGATCTCCCTCTCTGAAATCACATAAAGTGGTTATTTAAGGACTAATTAAGATAAGCTTCATCAGTGTAGCCCTGACCTTTCCAACGATCCAAAAATGGAAAGGCTTTACAGCCTAGGAGAGGTGGCTGTACCCTCCCAGATGCTGGCAGCAGGTTACCGACATGGTTACGCAGCCACTGAAGAGCTTCCTTCGGGATACAGCTCAGTGGGGCATGAACGAGGAAAAGCATTGTATCAGCTAAATACTGCTTCACAGCCACGTTTGGGTTTCCCTTTCAAAAAGGCCAGTGACAAATCTGCATGAACAGTTCCAGTTCATAGCGTGGAGAACGCCAGCACCCCTCAGGGTGTTTGCCGGGCAAAAAGTGCTGAGTCAGCAAACAGCCAGACACAATCCCTGCATCCGGAACATGCGACGTGCTGCCACATCGCAGAGGCTGGGTGACTGGTCTCCTTGCCATTCAGCAGTTGCCCGAAGTACCAGAAAGTTGTTAGACCGCTTTAATTTGTAAACCTATTGATGAGCATTTAATGTTAATGAAATGCTACTGCTAAGTAATTCTGGCAGATGAAACTCAGTTAGTTCATTGTGCATCTAATTTATTTAGTGCTAAATGTTTCCCCTTACTTTCTTTACTCACTGAAAAGCCAAATCTGGATAAAAACATTGCCGCCCAAATAAGACAATTCTTCAGAAACTTAGGCAAATTTCTACATAAATCCTTGTCTTTGCATTTCACATAAAACTCTGCTCAGGGGCATATATCTTGCCAAGATGGAAACGGCACGTGTAGGCTGCTCCCAGTGCCCACATACTTACAAACCCCATGATGGAGGAGACAGTTCTCATCTCTACCAAACCATTTTAACGAGCAGAGTTCCTCAGGGCTCGGTGTTGGGACTGGTACTCAGTGTCAACAGGGAAGTGTATGACATCCCGTGCACTGGTCCTGGCGTGCCTCCACAGGCAGGAGCCGCACAGCTCACCCACGCCATTCCTGGGCACGCTCCCTTCTGACACCCAACGGGATGGGTGAACACAATCTGACATCTTTCAGCTGCCTTTCTCAAAGAAATATGATCCAAACAGGACAGCATTCATGTTGCCCCCCGCCCAAGAAAAACAAATCAATTTCTGCTCACACACTGTACCATAATCCTGTGTGTTTACCGATACTTTATCTTCTACCAGCAAATATAATCCTGAGCTAAAGAGATTTTTCAACTATATTCTTTTCTAAATTACTGAGGAAATCTAGAAAAATAGATGGCGAGAAGCCTGTCCTACTGCAGATCCCTGCAGGAGAAGTGTTTTCTGATTTGTCGTACCCCTGCCCGAGCCCGCCGACCCCTCCTCTGGCCCCTCATTGCTCTTCATGGGCCTTTGTAACGCTGTTAGGGCAGGGCTCACGGCCAACCTGGGGCCTGCGCCCCTCACAAACATCACCTGCTTTAGGCAGAAAGCTGTATTCTGGGCGGGAGGGAGGGGGGCAACACGAGGGCAGTATAGCTGTAATTTAATTGTTGGATGCTTATTTGCCAGCAAATCCCTAAATGGTGACAGATAATTACACCATGTGCCAGTCACTTGCTCACCTCATCCCTGTTTTGCTGGGCAAGCTGAAGCACTGACAGTCCCATCAGAGGGCAGCTGGTTCGGAGGGTTCAGCACATCAAACCATAACGCTCAGCTCAGAGCAAACCAGTGAGTCCAGCTCCTACCCCCGCGCCGCAGAGCTCCTGCCAGCCCCAGCCTGGCAAACAGCTCGGCACACGAAACACCGGAGCCGGCATTGGCATCACCACGGCAGTTTGTCAGAGGATACACCACGGAAAAACCAACGTTGATGATTTTCAGTACTGTGGGGATGGAATTTTGCTACAGCCTCCCTCCCCAAAAATAAGCAGTGCTTTTCTTCTTCTTCCCCTTTTTTCTTTCTCTCCTTGTTTAATAAAGGAAATACTTCATGCAAGAGAACAGCTGGAAGACTTGGAAGGAGAGATGGACATCAGCACAATATGCATCTTCACTGTGAAGGGTGAGAAATAGAAATAACACAGAGTAAAGTGGTCTCTTGCGTTGTTATTTTCTCATGAGGGCCGGACACCTTGCAGCAGGCAAAGGCTCAGGGGGCGCGTGGTCCCCCAGCCGCTGCTGGGACAGAGCAAGCACTCAAGCACGGGGCTGATTTCCAGCCGTTCTCTGCAAGGGTAGCGAAACTGTAAGCTCAAGCAGCAGCTAAAATGAAATCAAGACAACAAACTACAATTGCTCTGCAAAAAAATATAACAATGCTGGGGGGAAGTGAGCAAAAAGGAGTCATGCGGCGGGACACAGAGCCCCTGCTCTGGGCTTGCGCTATGGGCTGGAGGCAGGTATTTCAATATTTTACTATTTCTCATGTTGAACAGACGTGCACAAACTGAGACAGAAGGCAAAAATCACATTTGTTCCTCTCCGAGTTCCATTTCATATTCTTCTAAGGGCAAATACCTGAGTTACCACGTTTTCTATTTGACTTTGTGAAATGAAAACAAGGCTTTCCGCAGGTTTCCGTTACTTTTCCCTTTGTTGTGAATGTTTCTGAACTGAAGTTAACAAGTTACGTGCTGCAAAGCAAGTGGTTAACAGCCATTCATTCTGCGCAAATGAACAGAGGGAAAGAAAGAAACTAAGGAGAGAGGAGGCGCTGCACTTGCATTCCTCTCACGTTTAATCCCCCAGTGAACTTCAAATGACATTTGGTACCAGTTTGCCAATACTTTGCTTTTATGGTTGACTGATACATTATTAGATTTATCTGATGCCTAGCAACTATCAATTAACACTCTGAGACTAGATTTAATTGATATGCCTTAATTTCTCTGTTGTTTTCTTCTAGACAACATGCCTCCAGAGTTCTGAAACCTCTCCTGGATAGCATGAATAATATTCTTCGCCTCCGCTCTTGCGACGCCACACGCAGGGACGGATGTTTGGCAACACATTTGTATTCATTCCAATTGTCACAACTGCATCCTGCATGAGAGACAGGCCGAGATACATGATGGATGTCCCCGTCCTTTACAACACGATCAACTTTGTGAAACCAATCAATGGAAGCTACTATGGCCGAGAAAACAGAGGAGGCTTTTCTTAAAGCAGGCTGTGTACTGCCGTTCTATTATTTAATGTTTTGCTACTGGTACAGCAATAGTGATGAGCGTCCCTTGGCAACAGCTCATCTATTTGCCAAAAAACTTCCAGGCGATGCCCACAGAACTAACTATGGAGTCTGTAGGTGTAAAACCAGTACATAGGAGGAGACATATCTCATGCAAATATAAATCACACAGACACTCCACTATATCATGGATCAAATCTTTGTAATAAACTTATTTATGAAGGGTACGTGGGGCCAGTAGCAGTCTGTTAGCGCTGCTGCCTGGCACTGCCCAGTGCTAAGGCCTCTGCTCACTGTTTTAAGCTACAAATTTATCCAATTGGAAAAAAAAAGTGTCAGTCTCATTTTGTTTTCTTTTCTTTTTTGAAATTCAGCCATAGCAACTCAGCTGGTTTTATAGGTCAAACTACAGAAAAATCACCTGGTTTTTCTTTTATTAAAATAATTGGACAATCTCCTGGGCTGTTCAGCCTAGGCTTTCCTTTCCTTTGGCTCCTGATGTGTTTTTCCCGCTAGACCTGCATTTCCAGGATTTACGGCCAGGACTGCAGATTAATTTTGTATGGAAAGCTTTCATTCTGGTATCGCTGCGTTTTGAGTGCTTAACTTGGCAACATCCATGTTCTGCTGATGGGAAGGACCTGCCTGCATACGATGGAAGATCAACACGAAGCCAGCGTCCCTGCTAGAGCAACACTCATGTAAGAAGAAATATGTGTCACACTTTTTATTTAGCCATTACAGCTAAAGCCCAGCTCACTATAAAAAACGAAAGAGCACTTTCCCAATAAAGCCAAGGATAAGCGAGGGCTGAAAGGTTGCTGAGTCAGCTATTTGGAGCACAAACAGACTGCCCTTTACTTCACATAAACTGCATCCAGTCCATCAAGACCGAGCGTTACATGCTGCATACCATCCCAGTGGAATGCCACAGGAATCTCTTCATAGATACTGTTAGCCTCAAAACAGGGCTGTGCAGGAAAAGCACCGGGAATGCTCCCTTCAGTATCCACCTTTTCACATTTACAAATAGGCTGTGCGCCCTGTTACGCAGGCTGTGTGCCCTTTCCTTGGCAGAAGGAACCCGTAGCAAGGGGAAATACGCACCACTTCATCCCCACCAAGGTAAATGCACAGCTACGTGGTGCCAGGGAAAAGGTGGAGATGCCACCTCCCTCATTCCTTTTGCATCTTTACGACAGATGCTGCTGGATTCCTCAGAGGAGCTCCCGTGAGCTCAAGCACGAGGAGTGACCCATGAGACAGGGTGCGAGGACACGGTGCTGAGCGCCGGCGTGTGCTGGGGCACTGCAGCCTGCCCCGCCGGCACCCACCTCCGTTCTGCCTGGCCTTGGCCCTTCAGAGGGGCCGCAGAGAAGGGGCTGGAGTCACAGCCCACCTCTGCGAAGGCACCACGAAAAAGGCACCTTGCTCTGGACACTGCAACTGGGAAATGCCCTCCTGAAGCCCTGTGCCCACAGTGGTGGGGCAGACAGGTGGGGCCGGGGAGAGGAGCAGGCGCTGCTTGAACACGCTAAGCATCACGCAAGGAACCGCGACAAAGCAAAGGGCATGGAAATAAGGCAATAAGGGAAGCTATATAAACACCCATCTTAAAAGTCTGAGTTTACCAACAGTCACAGAACCACAGGATGGTTTGGGTTGGAAGGGACCTTAAAGACCATCCAGTTCCAACCCCCCTGCCATGGGCCGGGCCCCCCTCCACTAGACCAGGTTGTTCAAAGCCTCATTCAGCAAGAAAAAGCCAGTGCTGTCTTGTGGCAAGGCTGTGAGAAATCAGAGATCCCTATATTCTGTTACTAAGTAGGGAGTGAAATGATCTGTGCTGCTCTGGGGGGATCGCACCTCTCTGCATTAGCTCCAGCAGCAAGTCTGGTAACCAGATTCTCGCACATGAGAGTGAAAACTTCATTGTAGGCCTTGCAGTCACAACCTAGTCACTCCTCATATTTGGGGTAACAAGCCACACTAAACTCTCAAAATACCATTCTTTTCCACAGCAACACCCAAACATGGTGTTTGGGTAAGTGTAAGCATGTAAGTGCCTGGCAAGCCGGGATCGTATCTGAGGGAGAAAGGGGATTGCTGTGGGGGTGGTGAATATCTCCTTCCCCTCCAGGACACATGTGGTGGGGTGGCCCAGGAACCAAAGTCTGCCCCATGGCCCAGCTCAGGCCGGCAACAGCTTGGCTGTGGTGAGGGGCTGCAGCAGAGCCCTCCATCCGGCCCAGCCCAGAGAAACTATTCTGCGCTGCTCCCGTGATGTCAGAGCAGTTAGCACATAAACAACTAATAAGGAGGAGTGGAAGAAGCGTTGCTGAACAGCAGATTGCAGCACTGTGAATGAGATTCATGGCTCTGTTACTCACAGTCGTCTTACTCTGTCTTCAATATTTTAATTCAATGGCATAAACTCAATTTTATTCACTGCAAAAAGCCATTTGGGAGGATGCTGAACTATTTGTTGTTTGAAGCAGCCAAACAAACTGCTTGTCAAAACAGATTTTAAATCTTAAACCAGAATCTCAAGTAATGAACTGCAGTTTAAAAGGCGCAGGGTGTAACTGGGGGAGAGATAAGGACACAGAAGTATTTTTGTAGGAAAGTTCAAAACTGTACCCTCCACACTTTGAACTCCTCTCCATAAAACAGGGCAAAGGAGCTGCCTTTGAATGTTTAACTCCCAGGTATTGTTTTCCTCAGAGCAGGCATGTGGTTGTACACTCTGCAGTGCTCCCAGCTTCTCCCACTCTATCCCACCCAGAGCAGCATGGGCTCTCCAGCATCCCCGACACCCCCCCAAGGCGCACCCGAAGCCAGCGCTCAAACCGGGGGCAGGTTCTGCCTGACCCATCTGCAGTCCCTGGCTTTGCAGAAGCGATATAATACCTCCAACACTGACAGTCGGGGTCTGGGGGCATCGGCTTTGCAGCAGAGCTGCCAGAGTCTGTCTCAGTGTGTCAGATTCCAACACCGATTTGCTGGGCTTGGAACCCCAACAGCTACATGAAAAGATTTTTAAAAAGAAATTTTGCAAAATGTTTTCCCCTCCAGGACTGAGCTTCCCATCTAAACGTGGGTAAAACACACCCTGGCCAGCGCTCCCACCGGAGGCTTCACATCCACTCGGAGCAGGTGCTGCCCCTTCCCAGGCTGCTCGTGGGGCGCAGCCAGCCATGGGATGCACCGGATACCGGTGTCCCTCACGGAAGGAGTGGGATGCCAGGCTGTGGTCGGAGATGGGGCTGAGATGGACCACACAGCCGGACCAAGGCATCGGGACATGGCACTGTTGGTGGGGAACGTCTGCCTCTGGAAAAGAGACACCCCTAACGCAGCCCAGCCAAGCCACTTGCAGGTACCACACCATTGTTACCCAAGTGACCCACTGAATATTGTATTTGTTGGCTCTAATCTCTGACAGAGGCGAACGTAAACCGCACCTAACCCTCACTGCTCGCTGTGGCCTTGAACCAAATGACCGTAACAGACTAATGCAAAATCGAAGCACAACAAACAATAAAAAGAACTGTCAGGGCATTTTGCATAAACTATGCCAGAACATACTCCTTAATATCTTAATTTCACCAAATTTGGTTAACACGCTGTTGCTTCCAACACAAGTTGGAGATAGCCCTCCAAGCATCAGTAAGTACACTGGCAGTATGTGTTTATTGGGCTCCTACGCTGAGCTCAGAGCCCTCTGGGGCCAGAAATGCTGGAACACTTCTGCATGTCTTAAGGAATGCTGCATGCAATGGCATTAAGCTGGACAACAGTCCCCAGCCACGTCACACAAAGATGAGACAGAGAGCAAATGGGGTAATATTTGACAGCAAGGTGGATCAGCCATAGGGCCTGTCATTTGTTTTAATCTGGGACTGTCTAGAAACTGAAGGTGACTTTGCAGTGCCATTCTCCTGCTCTGCTCTGGTGAGACCCCACCTGCAGTTCTGCGTCCAGCTACGGGGCCCCCAACATGAGAAGGACATGGACTGGCTGGAGCGAGTCCAGAGGAGGCCACAGAGATGCTCCGAGGGCTGGAGCCCCTCTGCCATGGGGACAGGCTGAGAGAGTTGGGCTTGTTCAGCCTGGAGAAGAGAAGGCTCCGGGGAGACCTTATAGCACCTTCCAGTGCCTGAAGGGGCGACAAGGAAGCTGGGGGGGGACTTTTTACAAGGGCCTGTAGTGACAGGACAAGGGGGCATGGGTTTAAATGGAAAGTGGGGAGGTTTAGATTAGATACCAGGAAGAAGTTCTTCCCAGAGAGGGTGGGGAGGCACTGGGACAGGTTGCCTAGAGAAGCTGTGGATGCCCCATCCCTGGAAGTGTCCAAGGCCAGGCTGGATGAGGCTTGGAGCAACCTGGTCTAGTGGAAGGTGTCCCTGCCCATGGCAGGGGGGTTGGAACTAGATGGTCTTTAAGGGCCCTCCCACCCCAAACCATTCCGTGATTCTAGGTAATGCTCATATTGGTAATGTTCGTGGTTTATTGTTCTTACACTTGCTATCTCTAGATGCTAAGCCTAACGGTTTTAGAGGTTTGAGAAAAATGGACAACACCCACTGGCAGAGCAGCAGCCCGCGCAG
>NW_010256319.1:28374-34153 GCF_000690775.1 Eurypyga helias
GGGGGGAGGATGGAAATCTGCCCTTGGAGCACAAAACCAACAAGCCCACCGACAGCTGCACTGGGGATGTCTGATAGAAAACTGAGTATCAGGAAATCTGAAGGTTTGCCGTATGTACTCCCCGTGGCTTCAGGCACTCCTGCGAGTCCGTGACATCCCCGTGAAGGGAGAGTTTCCTGCATCCCACTCTGCATGTCAGCACTGTACTGGAGGCCCCAGATGCTCTTTGAGCAGCACATAAATTCTATGTCCTTGTTTAGTCATTTACAGGGTAATTTGAAGTACATTTCAGGCCAATGTCTAGGAGGCCATCCAAAATACCAGGAAACCTGGATGTAGGATACCAGTCAGGCTTGCAAAATCACCCTGGAAAATTCCCAGGATCAGCACCAAATCTCTTACCAGCTTTTTACCCTGAGTGGAATTATTCTGCAAGCTTTCACAGCTGTCATTTTAAATTTTATTTACAGTTAAGATTGTCAGAGCCATAAAAGAACCAGGAATGCTTTAGCATGAATCTGATTCCAAAAAACAGGTAGTAGAGACTTGATTAAACAACAGCTCTTATTTATTTTCCCATTTCCCTCTTGTTACCTAGCTAATGTTTAAACACTGTAAGCAAAACAAAACAAAAACATAAACAGGGATTCCCCTGAATTTCATTATCAAATAATTTACTTTTCTGCTATGAAATGATGATGTTGACTTTTCCTTTATACCACAAGAGAATAAAGATAGAGGAAAAGAGTTTTAAAGGGTTTTTTAAGAACACAAAATATTATGTCAAACCTGTGCATGGAAATACAGAATTACAAAGCTCTCTATCAAGAAGTTTTCACACCTAAGAAAGCATTAAGCAGGCTGTAAAAGATCTGTAGGTATACTAAGAGTTATGTAAGATTGAAATTAAATTAGTGAAAATATTTTCCTTCATCTCCTGCATGCAGAAAGAAGTCATGATCTTGCAGAATCTGCATTTAGCTGGAGGTAATGTTTCCTCCACTTTCTGCAACTTTTGCACTAGAGGCTTTTTGGATCACCTGGCATGAAAATAAAAGCCGTGATTTAGCATCTCTTTTTGACACCAAGGAAACGATTTGCTAGTGTGGTCTCAACGTCTCAGCTGTGCCTGTATCACCGCTCATCAGGAGATGTGACGGAAAGAGCACGTGTTACGTCTCGGGGTCATTTTGATCGCAAACGCGTTTTCTTCCAATTTGTTTCAGACTGTTTTCTATTATACGCCAAGTCTTAGAATACCAGTGGGTTCAATTATTGTCCAAAAAAGAACTGGAGCCGGACGTAGCGAGAGCGTGTTCTGGGGACTGCGCAGTAATGTGGAAAACGTTTGGCTCCAACTCCCTAAGCTGAAGGGCATTTTTTCGTAAGTACGAATATCTGAAATCATGAGCTCTTCAGCAAGGGTGGAACAGTAAAACGAAGAGCAGCCTCAGGTTGTGGGACATGTTCTAGGAACATTTTAGAAAATATGAGGGGAAAAATAAGTATTGCCTGCACCTGGATAAAAAATTGTTCACTGCCAGCCCAATTTGGAGCAAGGACTTGGAGGAAGTTCTCCCGCGCCTCGGAGAGGAGGCCAGGAGAGTTGGGCTCTTTGGTAGTGCAAGCCTGTCTTGAAGGAGTGTCGAGAGGAGGGTATAAAATGCAGCGAGCCAGCGGCAAGGACAAGCTCCCAGCGAAGGGTGCTGCAGAAGGAAGAATGAATCAGGTTCTCCCATGCCCTGCCAAGTGCTCTAATCGCTTGGCTAATGGGCTTCGAGAGGGGGAAAAGTTACTTCCACTGCATGCTAACAAAGCACCTGGCTCTTCACTAACCTGGATTTAGTGGAAGGGCTCAAAGCCTAAACATTGTTTGCGTGTCAAATAAACAATTCCAGCATTTTCAGTAAACTAAGTGACAGAAACCATTTCGCTGGTCTGCCCCCCCTACTTCCAAGCACTTCTCCTGCTTGTTCTCTGCAGACACTGCCTGTGCTGCAGTCTAAAACTCCCAAGCAATGCAATTCCTTAAGTTCTCTGTAGCTAAAACCACCTGGCACCAACCAAGAATTTAGTCCCTAGACTGTGGGTTTGCCCTGTATCAAATAGAGTCAGTAAAAACTTCAATCCCTGGGAGGTACCATAACCCCCGCTCCAAATATTTCCTTATCTTAGTTGCTCGTTACTCACCCATCTCACTGGCTGCATAGCTGATTTCAAAGCAAAAGCCTGCCCATTCTGCATAGAGAGAGGATGCTGGAATATCATCTCACAATGACACCGGACAAAAAACAAAGCCACTAGCATTAAATTATCTGCTCCCAGATAATTTCCCAGATGAATCACCATAAAAGGCTACGAAATGGTCTCCTACACTTTTTCTTTGCATAGCATTTCATTGTACTCAAGACCTGAGGAGCTGTAATTCATCAGGCTTTTATCTGCATGAGGGCACTGTTTTCGGCACCCCCTGATTATGGGAGAAGTGGCAAGGCCAAGCTGGCCAGGCTGGAGGATTAACCTGGAAGCGGCAGAGCACAGCTCATGGATCCCCTGCGAGAGGAGGGGGCTCTAGCAGAGAACAGAGTGTAGCTGGATGCTAGCGATACCCCCCATCATCTTATCTGGGCAGCACTCAAGGCTTTTTCCTCTGTGGATGATTATTCATCAGGAAAGGGCACGGCATGGCATGCCCAGTGCCCGGCGCTGGGCGATTCACAGCTGTCTGTATAGCTCGGAGAGGCCGCCCCAGCCTCCCTCTCGAATAACACCTAAGCTATCACGGTAACTGCAGCAACTGGTATCACGGGATTTTTTCCATATCTGACCTCTGTCCGCTGTGCGCTTCTCCACCATCCCTGAGCCCTACACCAGTGCCCTCCCCACTCTGCTCCAGCCCTGACGCCCCATGCAGCCCCCATGCAGCTCCCACTGAAGGCTCGGTGACTGATGGCACTAGCAGGTAGCAGGGAGTCAACCGGGCTGGTTTCCCAGCCAGGCTGAGCCCAGGCCACATCCTGCACACAGCTGTGTCACAGGCACAGAAGGAAGCCAGCCCCGAGCCAGCACTCCCCACGGTGTGTCCACTGCCCTAGTGGGGTGAGGTTTATTGCACTAATGACCTCTGGGTGCTGCTCGTCAGCCCGAGGCCCGTGGCGAGAGCAGCCTGGGTGAACGGGGACAGTACCCACACCTTGTCACTGTGCAAGCAGCAGCAGCAGGCCTAGAGACACTGGGTACAAGTCAAACTCCTTAACAGCTTGTGGTGCTCCCCCCATGTCCCCAAGGCCACAATGAGCATGAGAGGTTCAGCTGTCCCCTCCCAGGCCACCCACCGCTCTTGGGGACATCTCCCAAAACCCCAACACTGCACAGAAAGAGCCCTGGCTGGAAGGGCACGGCCTTCTGTGAAAGGAATTAGGAAAACAGGGTCTCACCATCCACAGAAAGACATGAAAGTAATTAAAGAGAATAACGGCCCTGACAGCAGACACCGCATCGTGCAAGAGGAACAGCCCTAATTATAATCTCCCAAGGCAATGCTGAGCACTGCTTGCTAAACACACCAGGTGAAATTCCAGCTGCCTCCTCAACAGAGATAAACACACAAAATCATCCCCTCCAACTGCCTGAGCATGATTCTTCTCTTATTCATGGTACCAAGATTGCTACAAGTTTACAATTTCTCTTCTCTGAAAAATCTGGTCAAATCAATAGTTTGTGACAAAAGAAAGTAACTTAAACACCTGTAACAAAACCAAGTGATAAACAGGTATTTGTTAAAGAAAAAAAGATTTGTACAATTCATTAGCTCTAATGTTCTTGTATCTAATGTGATTGTGTGGAGGGAGAAGTGACACGGTGACAACTATTAAAAGAGGACTTCTCAGAAAGTTTTTTCAGTGTCCAAACTGTGCTGTCTGCTTCCAGGCAAACCCTACAGGCTGCCCGATCCACACCGCCAGGCTGGCTCCACTTCAGCTCAGCCAGCACAGCCCCAGGAACCCGGCAGCAGGGATCCCACCTTCCGACGGCGGCTCAGAGCCCTACACCTGCCGGCCCTGGACGCTGGGTGGTTGGCCGCACGGCGCTGAGCTCGGCCCCTTATCCCCCTGTACTGGCAGTGCCATCTGGCAGCAGCTCCTGCACTCCAGTTTCCGTGCAGTTATAAATGGATCAGAGACCTGTCAGGCTGCCAAGTGAACCATCATTATCATTCAAGATACTATTTAGCACATACTCCACATGGCAGTCAATTGCTTGCGTTATAATCACCTCGTAAAACTGTGACTCCATAGATATAATATCCCTGCGAGACAGTCTTTACCTGTTACATTAAACTTACAGATATTTAAAATGTCAGATAATCTTTCATCTGAATTGCACTGCTGTCTAACACAGTCAATCAGCCAGCTCCGGCACGCAGGGTTTGGTCTTCAGGAAAGAGGCAGCAGGAAGCAACTTTTCTGCATTTGCTCATAAATGTCCCATTTGTCTTTGGATGAGAGAAACAAATTCTGTTGTGTGTAACCCTGAGTCCTTTGGGTATTACACCGCTAATTTGAAAGATCATCTGTGGAAGACAAGGCAGCTTGTCAGGGCGCAAAGTCTTCTCTTTTGTGTTACCTTCGCTTTAAGTATTGTGTGATGACATTAATTTCTAAGTAAAAAATATGCTAAAAAGATGTAATAATTGTCTGTACTTTTTTTAAAAGTGTTTTTCCCTGACAGCATTTAGACTACCAGAAGCAGCTGGTTAGTACACTGAGGCGCCTGGTTTACTATCTACACCAGCTTCAGAGAGGGCAAAGCAACTTGTGTCTCCCCCCTCTCAAAGGCAAGATGACAGCATGCCGGAGGAGATGAGAATCACAGAATCATAGAATGGTTTGGGTTGGAAGGGACCTTAAAGACCATCTAGTTCCAACCCCCTGCTGTGGACAGGGACACCTTCCACTAGACCAGGTTGCTCCAAGCCTCATCCAGCCTGGCCTTGGACACTTCCAGGGATGGGGCATCCACAGCTTCTCTGGGCAACCTGCCCCAGTGCCTCCCCACCCTCTCCGGGAAGAACTTCTCCCTGATCTCCAATCTAAACCTCCCCACTTTCCATTTAAACCCGTTACCCCTTGTCCTGTCACTCCCTGCCTTTGTAAAAAGTCCCCCCCAGCTTCCTTGTAGCCCCTTCAGGCACTGGAAGGTGCTATAAGGTCTCCCCGGAGCCTTCTCTTCTCCAGGCTGAACAAGCCCAACTCTCTCAGCCTGTCCCCATAGCAGAGGTGCTCCAGCCCTCTGAGCATCTCTGTGGCCTCCTCTGGACCCGCTCCAAGTGGTCTATATCCTTCTAATGCTGAAGCATTGGTTCACCTCTCCTCCGAGGCCTCCTTCTCCATCCAGGATCACCGTTCCCTCCAGCCTCTTCTGGCAGCAGCACAGCCGTGTTTGCACGGAGGTGGTGCCCAGGCTCCGCACTGCTGGCGGGTGGCACAGCAAGCAGGGCCATCACACCACCTGTCCTGCCGAGGAGCAGCCGGCTGGAGGCCATGATGCAAGGCCACAGCTCCATGGGAAAAGCCTCTCTCCATGCAACAGCCACCTGCCCTGGCCACACAGCCTGCGGACACAGGCCGCGCTCCCAGCGCGCACCGGCGTTCTCACAAACACCCTTTTCCATCCTCGGGGACATGGTGGCCCCAGCGAGGACACCCCACACCTGCGCAGTGCCGTGCTCCAGCCTCCCTCTGACACTGGGCAGGGTCACTGTTACCAGCTCAGCCAC
>NW_010256319.1:34197-34522 GCF_000690775.1 Eurypyga helias
CTGCCCCGCGCTGCTGTCAGGGCTTTCCCCCAACGCCACTCATCCCCAGGTTAGGAGCCAGGGCTAAACCAACAGCCCTAAACCTAACACTGGCGAGAGTCAGGGCTACAACACAGAACCAGCCCTTGACCCTCGCCATCACAAGGTGCCACCCCCCCGCCACTGCCACATCCCAGAAGAGGAAATACTCCAAGGAGCAGTATCAACCGGCTCAGAAGCAATACTGGCATCCCTAAGAGTTCCGCTCTAGCCCTCCAAAGCATGCCTTCGACAGCTGAGCTGCACGCAGCAGATCGCAAACCCTGACACTGCTCCGGAAGCAGCA
>NW_010256320.1:0-2020 GCF_000690775.1 Eurypyga helias
TCGGCGGCAGAAGCGAAGGGCAGCCCCACGCGTGCGCCACGGTCCGGGGGCCCCACGGTGCCACACGCGTGGGTTTGGGGACACGGGGGGGCACAGCTTGTCCCCCACCCGCCGTAGGGCTTTGTTACCCACCCTGATCCCACAATTTTTGCCAGGAGCAGGCGGGCAGCTCCGCCGGAGAAACGACTTAACACCAACCAACATCACTCCAGTATTCAAACCTCTCCATCCCAGGAGCAGGGGGATACGGAAGCAGGATTTTGGGTACCAGAGGGGCTGTTTCACGGGAATTGGGGAAACCCTCAGCCATATCCCTGCAAAACCTGAGGGTGCTACAGCTCCTTTTGCGGGGCGCAGGCCGCCGTGACCATCTAACACCAGCCCCACGCACAAAATTGAGCTTGTGCCAATTGAGCTTGGACACAAGCTCCACAATGGTTATTTTCCATAACAATGCCAAAAAAAATCAGCTACATCAGCTCTGGAAATAACAAGCGGGGTCAGGACAATGAGGGTGACCCCGTTTGGCAGCAGAGGGTGCGAGCTGAAGGCCTCTTGGCTCCAGAGAGGAGCCCGAGCTTTAAACACTCACCAGGAACAAAGACAATCCAGAACTCCGGAGAAGCCGCGCAAGGGAAAAACCGAGGGAATGAGGCAGCCGAGGATAACTTTATGTTGAAGGCAGCTCGAGTAAAAAACACTTAATACACATAAATATTTAAAAGGACAGAAAATCAGGACAACGTGGAAAAAAACCAGAGTCAAGGAACCCCCCTCCCAGCCGCTGTAGGGATGGTCTACGGATGGAAAACCCACGAATAAATAAACATTCCAGGGAAATGGTGGAAAGGCGCTGCTTCAGCCGAGGAACCCGAGCGCTGGGAGGTCTGGCACGGCGGTGACAAAGGGGTCTCTCCATGCGGAAGCCGAAGGCGGGTGGGGGGAAGCTCACGGTGCCCAGGAGCAAACGGGGCAGGAGCTTCGCGCCGCACAACCGCCTTTTCCAGCCCCGGGGGGGGTTGGACCTGCTGCTTCCCAACCCAGCATCGGATCGAAGGTGCTTAGATGGGAGGGGGGCGCCTGCCCCCGTCCTTCTCTCAGCTGGCCCCTGCGGAGCCTTTCGCAGCACCAGGTGCTCCCCAAGCACCTCTCAGAGATGACCTCTGGGTTGAACACCCCGGGGGGAGGGTGTTTTGGCAGCCGGCGAGCACGGAGACAAACACCCCCGATACTAAAGCCGAGTTTAAAACATCCCCCTTCCCTAAGGCTAAAGCTCAGCGTGGCCGAGGTGGAGCACCGCGGCCTGCGCCGGGATCAGGGGCCGAGACAAACGCCAACGCGGGGTTGGAAATGCATCTTGAGTTCTGCCCCTACGGTCAGGGAGTTAAAACTTGACCCACTTTTGTGCTTTTTAAAACACTCAGAGGAAGGCAGCTAGGGGAGAGGGTATTTTAAAGAGTGGGATGTTAAAATGACCACAAAGGTTCCGGCTAGCTCACGGGTACGAGGGAAGCGCATCAGTCAGACACACAGCTCCGATGGGAAAAGGGGAGGGGGGTGTTCACATTTAAACAAATCTAAGTTATTTAAAGCCAAGAAAAACAGAACTGTATTAAAACCTGGTAAGAAACACCTGTGAGCTAACAAATCTAGTGAGATTTCCCAGTCTGAGACGATCCCCAGGCAGTTTGCCGAGGGCTCTGCTGACCTGCAGAGTTCAAAACGAGTCGTCCTCGTCGGACTCCTCCACGTAGCGGACGGGCTTCTTGAGGCGTCCGGGCCTGGGGCAGGGCACGGCTTCGGCGGGGTTGTCTGCACGAGCGACTGAGTCGACGGCGTAGCTGTCGTCGTCTCGCAGCTTGGATTTCTGGAGGGGAGGATTGTCGAGAGGTGAATCACGATGCGAGCGCAGACAGGGAACACGATCCCCTGCGTCACGGCTCAGGCGGTTGTCAGGCATGACGAGACCACACCGACAAACCTGGGGTCGGCACGCGTGCCCCAGCCCCCTCCCCGCAGC
>NW_010256321.1:0-1693 GCF_000690775.1 Eurypyga helias
TAGCCAGAGTTAAACCATGACACATAGTCACATGAAATCGACATACTTAATATAGTCATATATCTTTCATGTATATATTCACAGTGAAATTGTGAAAAGTAGAGTTGGGCAAATGAAAGAAAATATTTTAACTCTTTAATATATTTATATTATTTTGCAGTACAATAAGCCAGGAGAGGAGTTGAAAACAGACAATTTGCTGTTACTACAAGAATCTATAATGTAAATAAAAGTTGTGGAACTTATTTTAGTTTTACAGTGCAAGAAAGTTTCTAAACATGTGTAGGGTTAGTGCTAAAAAATAACACTTTTAAGGCATTCATTAAAAAAATTAAATAGTTCATGAGAACTTCCAAGACCCGACCACACAAATGAAAAGCTGATAACTATAATTTGTTCATTTGTGCTCTTTGAGACTTTTCAGAAGCAGAAAAATTGGCATGCTTCAAAGCACTGTTCTCTCAATTCTTTAAGCAGATGTGCATGGAGAGGGAATAGAAGCTGTGATTAGCTCTCAGACCCTCTGATCCCATTTATTTTGTTACCTCAGATTGTAACATGTATTTCCAGCACTCATAAGCCTGTTTTCAGGTTCATATTTTCTTCTTTTCATAGTGTGTCAATCACTTGCCCTTATATTTTTGATATTTCAAACTGTAAGCTGCAGATCAGCAGACCTGCATTCCCTGCTGCAGGTGAACTACAGTTGTTTGAGGTAATTCATTAATTACCTTCTCTGTCATTTCTTGCTTTCTTTCCCCTCCTTTTCAACTATAGGCTCTCTATTTCAAGGGTATCCTTATTGAAGGCTTTTGGAGGAAAAAAAGGCTTTGGTTTTTTTGCTGTCATTTGCCATTGGTTCTTCTTTCCTTGAACTGGTGGGTCTGCTCCTTCCTGGTTTTTTCCCTTTGAGATGGTGTCCTTTGGATTGCACAATGTTAGCATGTGTTTTAGAGTGATGACTGCACCTCACATAAAAATGACATGTTTTGATGGTCTGGAGAGTAAACGAAAATCCACTAATAAAAAGAAATGTAAATAAAACTTGTATTATTCTCCATTCATATGTCTCATCATGCACAAACTTGCAAAATAATCTAGTTTCAGTCATGTCATGGGATCCACAAGAAAATACCCCATTGTTATTGGCCACAAATGGTAGATGTGTACACAGCGATAGAAAGACCATTTGTTTTATTTGTTTGTCCATATTTTACTGTATGTTCACTCAATACACTGTGGGATTTTTTTAGGGGGGTTGTCTGAATTAGTGGATGTACATCTGTCTGCTTTTCCTGGGTTCTGTGCTTCTAGTCAGGTGAAAAATTCTATAGATAGAGGGAATATGCTGACAAAATCTCTTCAGTGGGATACCTGTGGTGACAGTGAACAAAAAGGTTGGTGGAGCCAGAGGTAAACATGTGAGTCAAAAGTGGGATCATATCCCCTTACAGCAACAAAAAAAGGGCATTTCAGTAATGCAGATCAGGAAGCAAATATTGAGTGTTTGGGCAGAGATTAGCCTTGACTTGTTAGCAATCTCAGAAAACACAAGCAAGAAAGCTGTAAATATGGAGAATTACTTCACTAGTCTTTTCTTCATGCCCTGTGAGGTAGATAAAAAGACTGAACTGATTAGCACAGCCTTGCTCCGGATCCATTTCAAAGGAAAAAAATAAAAATAATTGTAAGT
>NW_010256322.1:0-15987 GCF_000690775.1 Eurypyga helias
TGCCATCTCATGTCCAGTTTTTCATGCACTAGTATCCCCAAGTCATTCTCCAAAGGGCAGTTCATATACATTAATATATTTCAGAGAATTTCCGAAGGCAGACATACATGTCTAATTAGCTGTATTTTGCCCATGAAATTCAGCCCACACAGCAATGGATATTATATAGGCTTCTAAAACCCACTGTGGGGGTTAGCCAATACAGTCAAAAAGGCCCAGATCCAGGTGACTGTAGTGCTTATTCAGGTATCTTGGTCTAACAGCTGAATTCCATTTCTATTATTTCTTTTATACTGTAGAAACTAGGTAGGTCTAGCCACACCTTATCCCTAGCCAAAAAAAAAGGCTGATCCCAATGCCAAGCTTTTAGCATGAAATCATCATTGAAGACAGCTTTTCATAAGACTTCACATTTTTTCATACTTACCTTATTTCGAAGACTCACATTCTCAAAATTGGTGCCCTTTGTGCAACTCAGCTGCCTTAACACAAGTGCTGAATGCCATCAGCGACATCCTCAGACACATCCAAACAAGACTGGCAAGGTCTGACACAGGACCTTCTGGTTCAGCAACAGGAGACCAGTCAAGATCCCACACTGAACCTGAAAGGACACAAGGTGTCAACTCGAAGGCAATAAAATGAAGCTATCTATGACCAAACCCCATCTATGAAGGTTCACAGCATATTTTCTAACCCTCCACAACATTCTGATGATGTCTTAGAAGGATTTTTTAAATTTATTTCAAGGAGAAAGAGATATCATGGTAAATAAATTAATAAATTTTAAGGGACAAAACTATCCAAGATAAAAATAATCTAAATATCAGAGTCATATTCCTAATGGTGAGGTCTACCAGCCAGTGGAGCAGTTTCTCAAGGGAGCTTATCGTAGAACTGTTGATTAGCTGCTTAAAACAAGACAAAAGAGTACTCTTAAGAACAATTATTTCCGTAGGGAATGATTCCATATGTGCTGGGAAATCAGCATGATGACCTCTTTGTAGTCCATAGGCATTTTCTTTGAGAGTGTGATACCAGGTAATGAATGCACAGACTCAGTGTAAAAATTAGCTGGCTTAGGAGGATTTAAAAAGTAAACACGTGCAACACAGTTTGAAATATTCATGTTTTCCTCTCATAGTAGGCCAATGTAAATATTATTCCACATGTTATCAAGTAATTCCAAAGCTAAATGTACTCACCCCAAGAATGGTCATGATCAAAATCTAACAAAGTCCTTTTGAAAGAGCTCAGTGTATATAAATTAAAGGTAGCCCAAAGAAAGACATGATTCCATTCCAGTTCCCAGGGAAAGAACTGAGAACACTTGCTCTTGCTGGTTCAATAAGCCAGGCCCACAGCTAGTCCATTCTGAGCTCCAAGCAATCCGTATGCAAGGCAAGGAACAGCATAACTACATCTTTGCTCCCACAGGAAGGCCTGATTTGTGAGGCACAAGCAGAACTTGGTGCATGACCATGGCCACTGTCTTCTATGCAGAGCACAGCAGTCATCCAGATTGAAGGAGGCAACCGTTTACAAAATGAGCAATGGTAGGATCATGTATGAGCAGGTGGAAAATTCAAGTTTGGTACGATTTTCATTCAGCCTTAGGGGCTCATACTATCCCCATGACTACTGCACTCTTAACTGTGCAGTGGCTCAGCTCCCAGAAAGAAGAATGCAGTGAGTTCTCTTCATCTGTGAAGCCAGGCTACTTAATCACTGTTGATTGAGATAAACTTATCAGAGAAAGGCAACTATGCTTTTAAATCCCTCCCACACTGAGCGCAAGTCTTCACTTCTGAGGAATTATTCAAATTTGGATAATAAAGTTCCTCAGTGAGGTTCTCTCTGCTCCATATTGAAGCATCCAGGATTTAGGAATTGCAGTTTGAAAGAAAATGCTAACTTCACGTCCTTGTACTTAGTTTATCCTATTGGCCACTTTTAGACAACTCCTACTTTACTTTCAGGGGTAAGTAATGACTCACTGAAGGTCATTGCATCCGTACAGGGACTCCGTAAGAAAACTATCTGTCTGGATTCCCTGCCTGTGTCCAGACAGACATTTATAGACATTAAACTGCCAGAAACAGATTCCAAGAGAGGGAATTCTGAACCTGACCCAATGTGAAATAGTAATGATATGCCTGTCACAAACTAATAATAACATCATAAATGGAGCAAACAATGTTTTATTTATATTTGTCTGCATCTACAGTTCTAGTTTTCAGTGAATTAATGTCTTCTTTAGATGACATAATTAGAAAATGTTCCCAAGAAAGACAAAAACAAAGAGTTTTTATTGTTCCTATCTGCACCCTATCTATGGCTGCTACTTTGCTTTAGTCAGTAGTTACATTCCCTTACCCCAGTGATTAATTTCTTCCAAAGGCTAAACTGTAAATAATTACCTCCCATTAGGCAGATCCCATCTTTCAGACAGTTAACCTTCTTTAATCAGTACATCCTTAAAAATATTCTCTCAGGTTTCCTTCACAATCTATTTCTGGAACAACATTATTGGTAGTGAAAAATCTTTGCTACCAGTTACAATACTTTCATCAGCCCCATAAAAGGAAGAGGAGCTGCTTCAGCCGGAATCATTTACGGATGAAACTTCTGGATACATGCACAGCTCCTGCAGGATGCTGAAAGCCCATATCTTTTAGTCAATCCAAGAATCAGAAGTAGAGGAGTATGTGACTTCAGCATTGCCAACGCTCGTAATTTGCGTCCTGAGTCTTATGACAGTTTGCTGCTTCTTTTCCATTAAGTTTCAGCTCCTGGGGTCATATGATTAAGAAAGAATCTCAGCTTTCTTCCAATAAAATAAATCGATTCCAGTTTCTAGACCAGAATTGCAAGCTAGAAAGAATGAACCAAAAGAAACCAGGAGTTTCACAGTTTTATTTAGCCATGTGATTTTTGAGTAATTTTTTTTACTTTGACGATTGCTACAATTTCTGCATGTCAGTGGCTGGCAGTCTTGAGGGTTTCTCAGCTCACTACAAAAGGGGAATGATAGTGCTTGGAGGGTCGCTTTACAGCATGACAAAATCCAGGGAGGATAATTGAAATGCTGGACCAGTTGTTAAATGTATATTATCTAAAGGCCACCTGCCTGGCAGATCAAGGCAACGAGTCCCTACAGAACTATTGAGGGTGCTGATTTTTGCACTTCCTTGACTGCAGTATGGTTTTACTTAACACATACACCTGCATAATTGAAATCAATCCAACCATAAGTGATACCCATGAACAAAAAAAAGTACACAAAACAAAACAGAAAAATGACAGAGTTAACAGGACCGGCACCAGACCAGTAAAAATAGCTGATGAACCTTGCCAGCTGTTGAAAAACTGTCTGTGGGATCAGTTCCTTTGTTCTTCTCTAATAATAGTTTTGGTTTATGTTCCTTTTTTTTCCCTTCTTTTCTTTTACTTTTACTGTTTTCATTTCGCTTTGATGTTGAAAACAGCCACAGCTGCAATACAAAAATTATTGTTCCTACTTTCATACACAAGTTCATGCACTCAGAGGCAACTTCCATTACGCATACACATTATATGTGCAAATGCATACTCACATGTGTAAATATATGCATGCACAATCACACACAAACTATATATTATTTGTGAAAGTATCCTGATGTCAAATGACTACAAATAAAAAGGAATTAGGTTTTGTCTAATAAAAAGGAAAAATTATAAATTTGAAGATCCTTTTAATTACAAACTTCTAGTAACACATAATAACAGCTTCAACTCTGTGAACTCTGCAAGTTCTCTCCAAATGTTTCATATCCCTATACAGGTATTACTTTATTTTATTTATTAATTAATTAATCTATACCTCTATTTATTTATTTATTTGTTTGTTTTTTTAAAAGTTATATTTGCTGCAGACAACCTGAGCATCCTAGACAACCTTTTAACTTACAGTTACAAATGTGACACCAGGCCAGATCTGCAGCGATGTAAAAATTACAGAAATCAACCTTCCCAGATGCACAGTACCAAGTAACAGAACTCTTCCCATACAGCTTAGTCTAATACAGTTCCTCCTATGCAGAGGAGATAAGTTAGACCTTCCAGGGTGCTCGGAAGTCTATGCTCTGAGTATATTGAGAACATGAGATTGTAGAGTAACTTCCAAGAGCCAGAACTCTGTGATGCTAGTAGATATAATTATTGCCTTTTTAATGAGAGGAAAGAGAAGAACTGGGAAATGTAAATGGCATATTCAAGGTGACACAGGAAGTCTGTGAAGAGCTGCAAATTGAACCCAGGTCTTCCAACTCCCAGTTCAGTCTTTATATCAATCACAAAACCTTCCTTCCTCCACTACATATTTAAAAACAAAAACATTTTTAACTTGACAAACAGTTTCTTTCATGACACACCAGATTGGATTCCTAAAGTGGATTTATTTCTTTTGAATTTGACTCAATTTACTGCATAGTCCCAATTATCACAATATTTCTTGAATTACTAAAATGATAACAGATCCTAAGTTCTGGAGTAGGAAAAGTAGCAGAAAAATATATCACACCAGCTCAGGTTGTAGAATCACTTTCTCAGATGGGTCAGGCACTAATCCAACCAAATAAACTTAAGATCATTGATGCAACTCCTCAAACAACATTGTAATATAACTATGCAAGAGAGTGGCAGCACGGTCAAGATTTTTTATTGCTGTTTCTTCTTCTTCTTTTTGTCATTATTATACAGCATTAATATTTTATTTCAGGATCTCATGAAATTTTGTATTTCCCAACTAATACAAAAAAAATACAGGTCCTAACTTCCATGGTTTACATTTGAAAATATTAGATTATAACCTACCACAGATATTTGAGTATTATTTAGTAAATTGCATGTATTTTCTAACTCATTTTACTTCACTGTAAATAGATTATAATAGCTTCTCTTTCTTAGCATCTGAGTTGCAGGGCCTAAATAACAGGTTTGGGAGGTGATTTTTGTCTTTATAATTTATAATAGAGTCATGAGGGCCATTTGTAAGATGAGAGACCACAGAACTGAACTCCAAAACCAGAGCTAAATCTCTAACTAAATATCATCTTTCAGAAGAATGTAACCAGCTCTGAATATCTGTGCATGTATTAGTTATATGTGTATGTATATACAGACAAAAAATTCAGAAAGAGGATTAGAAACTGTGTCAAAATGCGTACACTTATGCACATACATGTACGTTGAAATATTCTTTCTCTTGGAAATATCCCAAGAACAGCTTCAAGTGCTAGAAATTGTTAACATTAGCTCACCTTACCAGGAAGATAAAAAGAAATAGTTCTGAGTATCTGAATAAAGAAATTTAGTTTATGGAAGTGACAAGAACACAGCTAGCAGCAGCCGCATCTTTTTTGAAGTTTTTAACTATTTCAGTATTTCTCTTCTAAATTACTCCCAGTTCTTTTTACAGCGCCAGCAGCCAGAGTGAACTCTCCTTCCTTTCATCCTGCCTGCTTCCTTTGGACACTTCCCATCCCTGCTAAAAACATTTCACAATGTTGAGCAGTGCAGTAGATGTACAACAGGAAACAGCTGGTATTGGCAGCTGGCAGGCACAGGGTAGCAGGCAAGCTGGGGCTTGGGTCCCAGCACTGCAGCTCCTGTGACCCAGCAGGTTCTGTGGCTGCAGGTTATTACATGGTGAACTCTACCCAGAAACAGTAGCATGGCCATCAGGGGAGGCAGAGCCCTGCTGTGAAACAGTGCTGACCTCTGATGGGTGTTATGGATCATATGATAAGAGGAGAAAAACGGAATCTAATTTCTAGCCAAGGTTCTTTGTCACAGCTGTAGATGGTTGGTGGCAAGGTTTATCAGTGTGCTATGCAGCCACTGTTTTCACAATTTGGTATACATCAGGAAACAATCTTTATGATATGATTTGCTGGTGGGGAGAGAGGAGAATATTTAATGTGTAGATGGAGACATTGCCAGCTCAAGACTAACAGCTCCAGCTGCCTCTTCAATTTTAGTTTTCCTGAAAAAAAAATCTCATGTTGTCTGCCCTCTTCCTGCCCCAGGGAAGAGGACCTAATGGGAGAAAGCCATCTGCCCTCCCTTTCCACTGAGAACTGAATGCCATTCTTACAGAAGGCAGGAGAAGACATGAAAAGCCCAGCTTCCTGGGGAGTGAATTCTTCATCCCAAGACTTCTGGCTCTAGAGTGTCCCTCCACCATCCATCCTCCTGCTAAACAGGGGAAACAATGTAGGAATCCGAAGACGGACACCTTTATTTTTAATGGACAGATGGATGCAGCAGGGGAAGATGTCTATTTTTAGGGCTTCCAAGGTGATAAAAAATGCCATTGGGAAAATAGGGTATACGTCTTTGAAGGAGAAAAAAGGTTGTGTGGAATGAAGAGATAAATGGGTGGTGACAGAACTGATGAGACTAGAAATTACAGAAGAGCTCTAGGAATGGGTCACTGACCCATCTTACCCTATGCACCTGTGGGACCTGGGACTCTAGGCTGACCCTCTAGGGCACCAGCTGCTCTGAGGCTGAAAAGGGACAGGAAGAATTCAAAAGCTTAAAGACAGACCAAACAACTCAATGTAGTATTTTTTAAATAAATCAGATTAAATATATTCATACTTTGGGAATTAATCCCACAGTTCTGCAAATCAGGCTTGTGATTTTTGATCCTCTGGAACTGTCAACACTGTATGCAGTGCATAACCACAAATGTGATACAGCTTTTTGTAGGGGTACAAGAAAGAACAATAAAGTGTCTCCTGGAGCATTTACAAGACTCATAAAATGAGTATATTTTCCTCTCCCAGAAACCAGGTTCACGAAGAGGGATGATCCACCAACAACCATTTGCAGGGAAAACCCACCAGAAGATTGAAGAGCTGAGTTAAGGGGTTTTCTGTTCTGGACAATCAAATAAAATATACCTGTTCCATTTATTATGCTTCTCCAGTTTTCTTGTCTCTTTAGTTGTATATTTCCACTCCCTGGTCTAAGATGAATTCATACCTACATGTGCTACCTAACATCATGCAGCACACATTAATTGGCAGTTCTGCTGTCTACATAAGGATGGAACTTGGTACTCAATTAACGACCTTGTGTGAAAGCAAACAGTTCTTGAAGGGGATCTTAATATAAAGGCAAAAAAAAATCTTCATTTCTGTTCCGTCCTTTATGCTGTCAGTTTTCTTGTGACTGCTGCAGTCCATTCAATTAGAAAATTCACCTTCTTTTGCTGGAGTAGAATTAAGCAAATGATTGCATAATGTTGTAATTAAAGATACATTACTCTTCTGTTTCTCAAATGCTGCCTGAGTACTTGAGACTATTGTATTGCTTTTATTTGATCTCACTCATTTCTAGTCCTGACCCTTTTACCTTTGGTCTTGCTGTCTGTCACTCTGTCATCCTAGTAAGTCAATCAACTACAGGCACTGTCATAGGGGACTCTTTTTTTTTAATTTCAGAATGGGTAAAGCAAGGGGCAGTGGTTGAACAAACATGACCTATCAGATACCCATGAGGATCAAAATGTAATAATTTAAGTTGAAACATGTTGCATGAAGATTTAATCATTATAATTAGGGTTGATCTCAAATTCATGGTCACTGTGGTGCAAGTCTGCCTACTCCAAGCCAGAATGGTTTGGAATGATTTGTGCCTCATCTCTTTGTTTCCACTGTTTTCCATTCAATAGCAGCCTGTGCAGATGGATAGAAGGAAAAGGAGTGCGATCTGTGAGATCACTATTTGAACAACTAAAGCACCCTGACTGTGGAGTATACACCAGTGTATACTCCCATCTGGTATGCAGTCCACATCCAAAAAATTATCTTGTATGAATTTTTCCACAAATACAGTCATGAAGTACTCTCTGAGGCAATGTGTTGGGCTTTTACACTACAACTTCCGTAAAGGAGCAGTTTAAAGAGGTGAGTAGAAGACCAGCCCAGTAAAAAAAAAAAAAAAAAAAAAGTCCTTAAAGATTTGCCAACTATCCAAAAGGCACTGGGTGGTGATTTGTCCTGAGCCACTGGCTAATACCACCAAGTGACCTTTCACTAGTTGTTTGACCTCTTTATGCCTCAGCAAGTTCAGCTGGAAATAAAAGCAAGACTTCACTGGAAACCAGACATTGAGTGTAAACTGTGGTTTCCTAGAAAAATAAATAACAAAAGAAACTTTTATAGGAGTCACACGGCCAGTGTCTAGCACTTTGAACAGACAATGGGTAACAAAAACCGTATGTGGGAATGCTGTGTGGCAACACTGCTGTACTACAGATTCCCCATCCAAATTTGCAAATGATCTAAACAGCTCTTATTTCTGAGCCTTTGAAATGACAGCGAGCCAAGATAGGATCCCCTTGGGGCAGTACCCTATCACAGCAGCATTACTACCAGTTGCACTAAGATATTTCACAGAGTTAAGTAAAATTTGATGGCAGAAGTGGGGAAAAATATATCACTTCATACCATAAACAAGTATAAATCTAATCAGCTTTATTTTTCTTCATACAGAAGTAGCTCTCACTGATAAGCATTCACTCATATGAACTATCCCACTGAGCTCAATGGGACTTTCCTTCATAATGTGATATGGCACATTGAAGGATGGCTCTGCATTGGCCAGTGACTGAAATTTTGAGCATTTTCTTCCAAATTTGGTCATGTAAGTAATCATTTAACTTTGGGTGAATGGAAAGCATTGCCCAAGTAATTGGGGAAAGCATATGAGGAAGGCTGACTCCTCAAGGTCCCAGCTGAGCAACTTATCTCACAGATCTGAACTACAGCCAATTCTTTGTAACTTTTATATCAGCAGACTTTCTAGAAGCCCATCATCTCTGATGACATCTACTTTAGCACTCAGTCTCAGAGCGCTTGCTACCAGAAGGGCATTCCCAATTTGGATACGGTTAGTCATGTTTCATTACTGACCAAAACTGGTATTTGGAGCTGAATACTTAAAAAAAAAAAAAAAAAAAAAAAATTCTGTGCAGTTTTCAAACATAAAAAGCTTGTGGAATTCAGGAGATGAATTTTGCAATGGAGGAATTTTGGGAACTTTGTATCACTGGGAATTTTGTACCACTGTACCACAATCCTTTTCACCCCTCTGTAACGCACATCAAATTCTGCTAATCCTTTACTTCACCTTTCTCACACCAGGACTCTTCAGTGGGATCTCCCTGGCAGAAAGTATGTGACTGTCAACTCCGGTGAATCACTTTCTTTCTGGGAATCTTGTTTGGCAACCAGCATTTAATTGCTTCAGGATCGTACTGAATTGCTTCCACTCTGGTCAAACCCTGTTGCCAGCAGACACAGATGGGGTTGTCAAAAAAAATGGAAGTGTTAATATGGCCACGTGCAGACTATGACTCACGGTAGAGGACTATTCTCTGTAGATCAGCTGAGCCTAGGCTGATGATTCTGCCACCGAGAACGCTGTGACTTGGCTTGTGCAAACACTAGTAATATTTATGTGACCTACAAGATTAAGAATCATTATTCTTAGAGTGCAGTCTACATGTCACTAATTCAAAGGGATTATAACTGCTGAATCAGCTAATACAAGGGCAATGCAAAACAAAGCTCCTTCTCACTTCCAAAGCAAAGTATATTTTTATCTTATATGTTGAATGCAAAGCATTTTTAAGGAAAGCCTTGTCAGACACTCCATAGGCAGACCTCCACAAGATATTGGAATAATAGCAGAATAAATTGTGCTCAACTTTGTCAGAAGCTTGATAAAAGCAGGTATTGCAGTATAGTTAGCACCCACTGTGGTCTATTGCTATAAGCCCATCTTGCTTTCTTCCATCCCACACTCACCTCGATTCTTTTGCTGTCTGGAGGCCAGACAGCACAGGCAGTTCTTGCTGTGAGTGGTCCTTGCCCTGGCTGCACATGTGGCAGAGGAAAAAGCAGTTTCTTAATATACACACGGTTCTTGCCCTAATTGCTTTCACAAGAGATGATCACAATGCAGCTCTCGGAGTGTATGCGAGTGAGTTGCATTCCAGATTGCTGCCTATCTATTGTTTTCTTCTTTGCTGTGTGAAAAGAGCAATTCTGTATATAAAAAGCCTGTTGGGAGAAACGTGTTTTTTTTCCCCAACAGTGAGCAGATGGCCTACAGATTTTTTGAATCATTTGTAAATTATTTCAAACTCTATTTATCTATTCCAAAGAGATTACTGGAATCTACATCTGCATTTTCATGTAATTGTTTCCATGTCACATGAATGAGACATAAGAGAGTTACAAAGGAAAGATGATCACCTATAACATAGCTGGCTGACATCTGCAAGAATCTGGGGAAGCTATCTCCTAAACTCTTCCTTACTACACCTCTTTCCTTAGTCCTTATTAATTTTTTTCAGGGGAGAATCAGAAATTTGTGTTACTGAAAAATCTTCAAGATGTTAAATCATTATCTCAATGATATTAGGACAGCAGGGATCTCAAGTGATCATCTATTCCAATCCCTGGAGGTAAGGCAAGATCAATTCTTCCCAGACCAGTACTGAAAAATGTTTGTTTACCTTCTTCTAGAAGACCGCAGAATAAAATATGAAAATTTTACTGGTTATTAAAAAAAAAAAAAAAAAGAAGAAAAAAAAAGTTAAATATTATGAACTCTGAGAGATTTAATCTCAGGTGCAAATCAAGACTTTTCTAAGATGTATAAAACCAGGAAGCTTCTACATTATCATGACCATAATAATTGTCATGACCATGATAATCTGGTCATGACAGGCTTTTCTTCAGTGCAGGCTAAGTGACTTGTTAATGTGTGGAGATAAAAAGTTTTTAAGCATTTTTTCAGTTCTTGAGATGAGAGAGCTAGAGATAGGATCTTTTCAGAGGTAACTTCAGATATGGGCCAGAAGTTACTGAATGATTATGGACATCCACACAGTATCAGACAGCTTCTGGGATGGCCTTGAATAAGCCAATGCTACAAAGCTGCTCTGAAGAAAGTATAAGGGTCAGGCTCTGATCCTGTGATTATAATATAGATACATATAGGGCTGAGCTCAACAGATCTTCTATGGAAAAACTGGAGTGAAGAGAGGACAAAGACCTGCTGAGTAGACCAGGTCAAGAGAGCTCTGTCAGGAAGTTGTCTAACTTAAATGTATTTTTCAGCCATACTGAAATGCAAACCATAAAGATCTCAGCTCAATCAGTTTATTAAAGTTAAAGAATGGAGGTACTCTCCATCTTGTTGATGAAGACATGACACAATTTTATAGGGGGAAGGTGAAATAAGATCTGTGTGAGTAAAACAAATTAAACTTAAAAACAATATCATTTAAGTCTACATCTTAAAGGATGTACTAATCAAAATTAATTTATTTATACCATTATACTTTGGAGAAACCATCTGACCAGTTTTGGAAAAGCACTGAGATTCTCAATAACACTTGATAATTCTAACGAGTGATTTACTTCAAAACATTACTTTTATATCCACCTGTAAAGATGTGAAAGTTTTCAGAAGGGCAGAAAGACATAAGGACTTTACATAAAGAATAGTTGTTGTGAATGGGATCATGGATCTAGTTATCTTGGTCACAACTTTACAAAAGGGCAGGTGTTGTCCCTGCCCATGGCAGGGGGGTTGGAACTAGATGATCTTTAAAGTCCCTTCCAACCCAAACCATTCTGTGATTCTATGATTCTATGAAAATGGTGCTTATGAAATCCAAACCTTAGATAATAGTATTAGCTGTATGTATTCCACTATCACCTAAAATCTGCTGTCATTCGTTACACACAGGAATTCCTGTCTTGAGAGCACAGCCATAGTTAAGAATAGATATCATAGTCTGCTTATGAAGGGATAAGTAAGGTCATTGGGAGTTCTGTTAAGGATTTCACTTGAATGACAGGAAGGATGCTGTGGTCTCAATATAATCCAAGACATTGGAAAGACAGAGTCCTAAAAAGCTAACACAGGAAACAAAGGCCTCCTCATTATTAAATTTTTTTTTTTTTTAAAGCATTTCAGAAAACCTACAACAACAAATGTTAGCATTTTCATGGGTTTTCCTGGGTGTTTTCCTGGTCTCTGAGTGCTAGGAGTGTGAATGGCAATGGAGCAGAGAACCCCATACAAATTAAGGGGATGCCGTTTCCATCCTCCTAGCAGAAAAATAGAATTGCACAGGCTGAGATCTATATCTTTCAATCCTCTGTAAAATTTAAGGAACTGTAAAAACAGTTGCTAATGATTGTCAAAAGTTTTCCTATTGTTTTCCATAAGGAGGGTGCAACTTCACTGGATCTACACATGAGCAGGTAATCCATCTTCACCTCTCAGTGCCTTTAAGTCTCGTGTTACTCCTCCTGAGGGATGAAATGCATTAGTTTAACCTAGTTCTGCACTCGATACATGACTATCTGAGAACAAGGCAATGAACCTTTGTATACATCAGCTTAGAACAGTGTTCTTTTCTGTACTTAAAGCTCTGTTAAATCTCTAAAAAAGTACCGTGCAGAGTACAGTAGGTAAAGTGTATTTCAAATACAGTTCGGATCTTTGTTCTTAATTTGAGTATTTTTCTGGTGTTTGTGTTCTTGAGACTAGATTTCTGTGCACATTAAATTGCTTTGTTCTGTGTTTATGCAAACAAAGAGCATGGATCAGGGCTAGGATTTGAAAATAGAAAATACAAAAGAGCTGGTAGGGGGCTTGTATCTTGCAGAGAGAAAAATGTATTATTCGCAGATTTATTTATCCACCTTTACATCTGAGTGTGTCCTTATTATTACGAGAATTACACAGTAATCATAAATATTCATAGCAATATATATTTAGCAGGTAGTTTGCAAACACTCCATCTTTCCCTCTTAGGCACGTATTCTACTTTGCACAGAGAGGCCCAGATCTCTGACCAAGGCTGTTAGACTTTGCTGTCATACAGATGAATCACACTGGTCTGTCACCAACTCAGGGGCCATAAGAAGCTCTGGAATGTCCTGAAATTGTCCAAATGAAATTTGTTTAGGCTGTTTTAGTTGAATAAATGTTTATGAATGTTAAGAATTCAGACCTCTAAAGCTACTGAACCAATCTATTTAACACTTGTCTTGAACATTCAATGGGACATTCATAAGTCAGGCTTTAAGTATAAATTTTATTGCCATAGCAGCTGTGAAGAACATGTTGTTTCATACTTATAACTAAAGAAAAAAGGTTTTGACCAAACATCTCCAAAACATTTACTTGTGGGTTGGGCTATTGTAATTTTTGTTAGAAATAACAAGGAAGATACATTCTGTACCTGAACAAGAACAGACGAGAAAGTTAGACTGGACAACATATACAGAAAAACTCCTAGAACATAGATTTAGCATTGACATAGACATTATAAAGCATTGCAAGAAACTCTCTTGTATTTTCTGGACAATCTATTGGATGGTCGATTATGGGGGAAGGGGGGGGTGTGTGTTTGGTTTTGTTTGTTTGTTTGCTGGCTTGTTTGTTTATTTTTTGTTTGTTTTTCCATCTTTAGAGGTGTGTTCTTATAGATTTATTCTATGACCCAGTGTTTCTGCAGAAAGTCCTTAGGTTTATGTTCCAGGCAGGCTGAGAGAGTTGGGCTTGTTCAGCCTGGAGAAGAGAAGGCTCTGGGGAGTCCTTATTGCAGCCTTCCAGTACCTGAAGGGGCTACAAGGAAGCTGGGGGGGCCTTTTTACAAGGGCCTGTAGTGACAGGACAAGGGGTAACGGGTTTAAATTAAAAGTGGGGAGGTTTAGATTAGATATCAGGAAGAAGTTCTTCCTGGAGAGGGTGGTGAGGCACTGGAACAGGTTGCCCAGAGAAGCTGTGGATGCCCCATCCCTGGAAGTGTTCAAGGCCAGGCTGGATGAGGCTTTGAGCAACCTGTTCTAGTGGAAGGTGTCCCTGCCCATGGCAGGGGGCTTGGAACTGGATGATCTTTAAGGTCCCTTCCAACCCAAACTATTCTGCGATTCTGTGATTCTGTGATTCAGTACCCCACAGTCACTAACCCGTGTTCACTTGGCTATGAATTTATAAAGCTGGGATTTCACCTAATGATGGTCTCTCCCAAAACAAAGTCAATATTTTCATTACTAGTAGACATTTTTCCCTTTATTGTTTTAATATTATGAAGCACACAAAACAAACGGGCTCAAGATTCACAGATTTTAAGCAAAGTGTGTTCTGGGCAGGGGCAGGAGCAAAGGTAATGCCCGCAGGGCTTTGGCATGGAAGCAAAAATTACACACTCCCACCTCTTGGTGAAATGCACTTCAGGTAAAACTGATAATTAAATTTTACCCTCTTAGGAATCTAATTCAAGAGAAGAGCATAGGATTGGACAAAATTTTCACTGTGCATTTTGAGAATCCTTATTTTGATATTGTGAAGTATCCTGTCATGGTACAAATATTTAGGGTTTAGAAATGCTAATTACACCATAATTCAATAACAGCCTGGCATAAAATAGGAAAAAGTGGACAAGATATTTGTGCAATATTTTTTCAATATTATTTCCTCTCCTGCTTTTCAGCCAAGTCCCAAAATCACTTTCAAAACACACGCTGTGACTACATTTTCTTCTTCAGATATTTTGTATCACATTTTCCTTGACTATAAACTGTTTATGTTAGTATTACATGCCACCAAGCCTTTCCAATGAGTCCTGAACGTGGGATCAGAGAGGCGTTACGATGCCCCATGAACAGACCCAGGGCACTGATAATGGTTAAATCACATCTGCAATTACGTCCTTCAGAAGAACGTTCTGGTTTAAACATTTTTGAATGTTCTGGTATCTTTACTCATTAATCAAGTAAAAGTCCAAGTGATCAGCATCTGAACATAAAGCAGTGGATTGATTCTTTCATTTGCAGAAAGGTCTGCATTTTTAAAGTAGTGTTACAAGACTGGACAACATCCGGTACAAGTTCTTCTTGCTGAGATTTAAAAATTCTCTTCACCTTTGTCTTTGGACACACATGAAGAGGAAATAAAGGTTATTAAATTCTTGTGGTTAGAACCACTGAAGAAATATGTGGGGCTTTTTTTTTTCCTTCATATTTAAGTCCAGATCTTATTCCTATATCCATAAACTGATTTGTACTCCTACCAGTTCAGTACTCACACTTAATAGAACTAATGAATGCTTTTTTTCAACTCCTGCCTGGAATGAAAACTATCAAATGTTTAATGCATTACCAACTTCCTTTACATCATTAACAGGAATGCTGAAGTACAATCTAATTATAGAACCTGTCATTAGGTAAATTCCAAAGCATTTTTTATACTGTGTGGTGTATTGTATTGCATTTCCCCAAACTGAACGCATACACTTTCGAGCAAACTTCTTTTCTATAAAGAGTGATTTTTTTTCTAACAAAGATCTCATTAACTGGAGGCACTAACATAGCTGAGTAAATAACAAATTTCTTACCCTTTAGGGAGAAATAGAATGGAATTTTTCCAGAAGTGTTAAATTTTCTGAAGGAAATCTCAAAAATGAGGATGCTAGCATTGACAATGGGACTGTCAGACAGTCACATGCAGAACACATCTATAAGCATCATTCAAATTTAAATACAGCATTAATTATATTTAAGCATTGGTTAATTTAAAAAAAAACACATGCACGTTCCACTATATTAAACGCAGTGGAAAAAAAAATCCCTCCAAGAAAGAAGAACCAACCCTACATTAATCCATTAGTCTCACTTCTGTGCTTGAATTCGTCACTTTTATAATATGTATCAACCGTGAACCCTCAAGGCCAACTGCCTGCCCATTTCAGCAAGTACCATCTACCAAAAAAGGAAATCAATGAGTTGTTTTTCATGGCCTTGACACATGCTAGTGCACATTTACCCTTGCATGCAGTACTATTGAAGTCTCAGTGACATAACTGTGTAATGTATCATAGAATCATAGAATCATAGAATGGTT